>NW_026874786.1:0-16731 GCF_032173495.1 Musca vetustissima
GTAACTGTTAATTTTTATTTGAAGTGTTACTAATATTGACCAATATTAAAATAGACTCTAAAAATTTGTAACATTTGATCTTTGTACGAAAATTGTGGAATAATTTATTTTGTATTGTATCAACATGGGAGTTAAAAGGGTGAAGAAAAAAATGGGGAATTAAAAAAACAAAAGGATACCTCAAATATGTTTTGCAGTCACCTTTCATATCTCCAAAATCTAGAAATAAACAAAAGACAATGAAAACACTCAGAACTAACTATGAAAGACCCCAAAACTCAATTTCTTCCCCTTAACTACTTCATTATTTGTGTGAAGAAAAAATAGAAGCATAAAAGGTCAACGGCTACCGAAAAGGTAAGCGAAACCATTCATTCGGAAAACAAAGCTTCTTACAAAATGGTCTTACAACCTCTTGTTTTGTTTTTTTTTCTTTCTTCTTTTCGATTCTTAATTAATCTGACCAGAAAAAGGATAAATGGTTATTTGTCTCTCCCCAAAACTCATGGTGTCAAAAGGCATGACAGCTGTCCATTTTGGTTTCTTATACAAATTCATCTTTTCTAACTGACTTTGACACCAGTAATCTGAGAAACAAAAAAAAAAAATGCGAATACATGAAAACGAAAACAAAAAAGAAAAACATGAAATCTCTGTTACACGGCGAACAAACACACATTTTGTCAAGAATAAGGACCTGCAGTAAACAAAGATGAATGGCTGAATGGATGGATGGAGTTATGCCTAGAGGCCACTTGTCTTTCAGGTTGTTTTATGGTCAAATTAATGAATGAACGAACGATTGTAGTAGACACTTGCCGAAAGTGTTAGAATAGAAAGAAAGCCTAAATATTCGTTGAAACTATACCGCTAAGATGACGATGATGATGGTTGAATGAAGATTACTATTAAATTGTACGGACATCTGGAATAAATTGGGAAACATTTTCTTTTTGTTTTGCAAATTAAGAAATGAATGAAGAAAACGTTTGTTTCAGATTAAATCTCAATAGTTTGGATAATAGGTTTGTAGATTTAAGGTAACACATTAATAAGGGTAAAGTGTGAGGGGAAGAAAAATGATGTTGGTAATGTGGAGAAACCCCTAAAATTGAAGGTAAAACATTTTTTTGTTTCTAATCGTAATTATAAAATCTGTGGAAGTGTTACTGAAGAAGAGATCAAATGACATATTTAATGTCATTTTTTGACTTGATAGATATCATATCTAGCTCTGAAAAGGCAAAATTTCCATTACTTTCCCCCTTGGTGTTTGGCCAAAAATATGCGATTTTCAAAAAAAAAAAAAAATCGGATGAAATCATCGAAATTTGAAATCGAAAATGAGAGGATCGCCTTAAATTATATTGAATTCTTAGTTTTTGATTAGAAATGTCCTAAAGAAATGTTTTCATATTTTGAAGGGATGTTCAATCTTTTAGGTTAGGACTTTGAACATAACGGAAATAAAGTTTAACATTTGCATTGAACCTATGTTCAAAAATGTACTTATATTGAACAGGTTCGCTGAAAAATTACCCACCAAGGTGAAGGACTGTAAAATTATAGTAATTTGTAATGCTAGAAAAATGAGTGTAGGACCACCAAAATATCTTCAAAGGGGATGGACCAACATCAATAAAAACCGAAAAAAGTTGGAAAACGTCACCAAAAATATTGAGTAATGGGGCTGTTATTATAAGGGAGCTAAGAAGTGGACCAATATTGATATTTATATACCCTTCACCACACTGTGGTATAGGGCAGGGACGTACGCAGAAATGAATTTTTTCACAGTAAATTTATGTTTGCAACAGCGAATTTTTTCATTTTGTACTAACGGCCACCACAACCCCCATAGAATAGAATCACTTTTAAAGTCGATTTATAAATGTCCGTACTCAGTATAACTTATAAGTTAGATATAAATGCTGCACCGATTTCCCCAGGTGGGTCCGATTGGCACAAAATTTTGCACAACTTATAGAAATTATTATGAGATAACGTGGGGCAAGTTTTGTTGAAATTAGTTCAGATTTAGATATGGTTCCTATATATAGTTTCGTCAGATTTTAAGTAAAATGTGCACCAAAGACCCAATGTTATATATTTTATATAACCGAGCATGTGGAAAGTTTTATTGAAATCGGTTCAAATTTGGATAGAGCTACCATTTTTTCTCCTGATTTTAACTAAATGATGCACCAAGAACTCAAAATGTGGCCGATATTCTGTGACAAGTTTTGATGAAATCGGCTTAGATTTCGATATAGCTTTTATAAATATTTTCGTCCGATTTGAAGTAAATGGTGCACCAAACTCCTCATGTTTATCAGTTATGTATCCAAATAATAAACGGGTATCCGACTGATATATGCTTTAAATTGATTTTCATAACTTTGTTCCATTGTAAGAAGTAACTCTATATCTGTCCAAATGAAAAATTTAGTATAGGTTGCAGAAAGATATGTTTATGTGTCCAATTTAATTTTACTGTTAAGATTCATCTGTTGAATATACCCTAAGTAGTAAAGGGTATCATATAGTCGGCCCCGTCCGACTTTACTACATTCTTTACTGGTTTTCTTTTTAAATTGGTATTGAAAATATATATTGCAGCTACCTCGTTTCCTTTTGCGTGTTACAAACATATGCACAAATACATAATACCCTGTAGCGCAGAAGGGTGAGGGGTAAAAAAATCCACACTTTATAGTGAGTGTACCAGAACGGATGGATGTGTAAAGTTTAAATGGAATCGGATGGTAGTCTATTTATTTGTTTTCAAAATGTTAACCATTTTGGTGGGGGTTGTGGTAGCATATTCTTAATTTTCCAACTCAATCAATCTAATTTCGAATTTCGAAATGCATTTGAACGAAAGCCGATATTTAGGCTTTATATACACTCAATGTATAAAAAACATTGGACTAGTTACTAAGATATTGAGCTATTTCTCAAGGAAAAGAATATGAAAATTTAATATACAGGTATGAATTATGGGAAATTCAGAGTTCTGGTTGCTCAGTCTATACTAATAATAAAGTAAACTGATTGATGGACTGACTGAATCTCCGACTGTCTGATTCACTGATTGACTTCACGATCCATCAACGCCCAGACTAAACGGCTGGAGCTAGAATCTTGAAAATTGTGATGATGTAGGAAAGTGTTTTTAGACATTCGAACAATAAGCACCCGAAAATGTACTAAATTTGATACAATCCTAAAAATTTAGTTTTGGAAAATTTTACTTATGAGTACGAAAAGCACTAAATGGTACTATATTTGGTACAATTTGGATTTGGGTGAACCAATAACGCTAGAACACTAAAATTTGGAAATAAAATTACTACTGTATAGTAAAATTAGGAATGTTCGTAGTATAGGAAATTCGCATTTATGTGTACTAAATTTGGTACAATTTGAATTTTAGGTGGATCGTATGTTGTAGGTAGTAATGGAAATATGTACTTATGTTTACTAAATGGTACTAAATTTCATAAAATTTGGATTTAGGTGAACCGATAGAGCTGGTATCCTGAAATTTGGAATTAAGATTGGGATACGTGGGAAGTTTTGGAAATTCGTACTTTTGAAATTGATATTAATGTGTACTAACTGGTAATAAATTTGAATTTGGGTGTACCTATATTTAAAATTTGGATTTTTTTGAAATACGTATTACAAGAGTACAAAGGGTAATAAATGATACCAAATTTAGTATAGAGCTAGATTTCTGTTGCCGTCATAATTGGTGTGTAGTGTTGAGATATTAAGGTATTTTTGGAAATAGGACATAGGACTAAATTGTACTAAAATTAATTTTAATTATTTTCGTTATTGGCTATCCTGGTTAGGGGCATCTTCGGCGAATTTGATTTTTATCATACGTTTTTGACACCAGTTTTTATAATAATGTATCAAAGGACACTAACCAGCCTTAAATGTTTTATATCTGTTGAATACAAAATGCCGAATCTACCCTACATTCCTCCAGAAATTTCTTTGTAAATCTTAAACGAACGAAATGTCCGAACTTTGCTCATCGTAATATTTTTACCTAACCTAGATAGAATCCATTAGTCCACTCTTTCTGGTACCTCCCACACAATGGGTCAACATTTTGAAATTTTGTAATCCAATAACAATGGTGTGGAATATCCGATTTGATGCCAAATATGAACATTGTAAATTTTGCTGAAAAAAAAAATTATGATATCATCAGAAGCGAACAGAATATCCAATTTGATCCAGACTTTGCACTTGGTAATGTACCTTACATGAATATGGGGCTCTACTCCTTTTGGTACCTTCCCCACAAATTGTTAACATTTTGAAAATTTGTTAATTCAAAATCAAGATAATGGAATGTCTGGTTTGATCTAAACTTTGCAAATCGTAGTATTTTTTCAAACTCTCTTAAAATTCTAAGATGGTATATTAGGACAACCTCATCTGGAACCTCTCCAAGTATGGTAAAGTCTTTGAAGAAACATATATTTCTTTATAAAAAAAAAAAAAAAAAATGAATTCAAAATTACATGTAATGCATGTTTGCTTTGAAAAATGTTGATGGAAAAGCTGGAAGGTGTAGTTACGATCTCTTAGATTGGTAAATCCTGATAAAATCTTCATAATAATTTTAGTATCATTTACTACTTTTCGTACACAACACTTTTAAATACAGCCTCCATTCCTTATCCCGATAAAAAATTCCCATGCAAATAATAAAGTTTCCACCTCTATTTGTTCATCCAATGCAAAATGTACCGACTTCTTCTAACCCAAAAACAAATGTCCCAATTTGTAATTAAGACTTCTTATCATCTACTTCCTTATATTCCTATCATAATAACTACTTATATATTTTATGGGGCATCTTGGTTCAAATAGTACACAAAGACGTTTTGTATTTTCTGAAAAAATAAAGAAGCACTTGAGATAGAAGGAGGATATGGTTTACATAAATCTTTCTCATTCGATTTGACCGAAGACAAGTCATCTCATAACAAACAAACAAATATATAAAGCTTATTCATCATGATCTTTAGAGTTACATAAAATCGTACTTAAGACATCAGTGAACACATTTCGAAATAGGTATATTCTTCCAAGTAACCTAACAAAATTATATCGTATTATTCTCATAAGCCTCTATGAGGTGCTCTGTATGTTTCCCTGGAAAAAATAATGCAGTAGAAATAATTCGCATAAACATTAAAATTTATGATTACTATGCAAATCGAAATCGCTAACTACACAATGCTATTTTCAATGTTGTAATATATAGAAAATTATCGGAAAATATTTAAATGATTCCACCAATGGCAATTAACAATTAATACAAATTCTATAGAATCGCCTCAAAACGAGCAATGATGTTAATTTGAATTAAATAAAAATGACCGCTGGCTGGCGTACATACGAGAATGCCTGTATATTTAAATGTAAAACAGCAACAATAAATGGATTTACGGTGAGTTGTTAAAAGAAAAAACCAAACGAAACACAGCAACAGCACAAAAACACATTTCAATTTGTTTTTGCCAAGTTTTATGCATATTTTTCTATGATTATTTCTTAATACCAATCGAGAGATCAATAAATGGAGAGACCAGCCTGCCTAACAGCCGAAAGAACGGTAACAATTAACAACGATGTAAACGAGAGACCCACCGCATAGATGGTGGCAACAAAAACTCCAACAACGGCAACAACAACAACTGTAGTGTTCGTTGTTGGCTAGGAGACCAACAAAAAGTAAAACAGTCAGCAACACCATTTATCGGCACCTAAGCAGCAGCATGCGAACACCACCACCACCATCAAATACTTGTACTGTCATGACTGCTAGCAGCATGTGACGCCAACATAGTCAACGACAGACCGTCACTGACACACTCACCCAAATTGTATGTTGCAAGTTCGAGTCGGAAAATAGGAGCATAAAAATCATAGCACAATTCCAACAAATTCCGAAATGAAACCAAGAAAACCAAATATGGGGCAATAATAACACTGCATGAAATGAAGAAAATTCGAAGCAAAAACACCAGCAACAACCAGCGGACTTTAGAGCAGAGTAGATTAAAACAAGTAATAATGGAGTTGTGTTTAGTTGGGTCGAATTTTTCTGTAGCCTACACAATGAATATTCTTTAAATTTAGAAAATATTAAAAAAGTAGGTCAAATGCTCAAATAATTGTACAAAGTGGGTGATACTCTCCATAAAATGTCAACGGACAGACGAAACAGATATAGCTAGGAATATTGAACGATTGCTGCTGCGTACGTTAATTTTTACAAATTCGTATTGCAATAATACGAAAAGTACTAAAATGTCCCAAAAACACTATAATGGTCGAATGTTAGGCCTAAGTGTACGACATGTTCTAAATATTACCAACATTCTTATATTCGGTCGATGCATAGAGTTTGAATTTTGAAAAAACGAAGGGTTATCACTAAGAAAACCTTTGTCCTCATACAATGGCTACTGACCTAATAATAAAAATGCAAATATTTGAAATCAAAAATGTCGAAGCACATTTTCCACTTCCATAGACTCCTTCACCTTCAAAATATAGTCTTTGAACGCTACAACAACAGCATTTTTGGCGTCGAAAATCGTTGACCTATTTTGTCATTATATTTGCAACACCTCGATCGAATCTTCGTCGAAGACGCAGCACGATATAAATATTCTTGACCAGAATAAAATTCTATGCCGATATTACAATGTCCGTCTGTATGTCTTTTGAATGGAGATCGTGATATTTCTTCCAAACTTAGTTCAAGTTCGATGATGTGGAATATCGGTCCACTCCTTCTGGTACCTCTCACATAATTGGCCAACATTTTCAATATTTATAAATCCAATACAAGGCGAAAGGAATAGTCAAATTGAACCAAACTTTACAGAACTATTACCAAGTCTAGATCAACACCTCCTTCTGGTACCACCCACAAAGAGTCAATATTTTGTATACTTGTAAATTAATCTGAAGGGAATTGAATAACCGATTTGATCTTTACAAAGCGAACAATAAAACCTTTGTGTAATTCCGAAGACTTCCGCAAACCATAGGCTGAGGTTATATATTTTTTATTTTATTCAAGAATTCCCTTGAAATCAAGCGACAGCCGAAGTGGTCCTCAAACTTTAAACGCGTCTTTCTCGAAACAGAGTTTTTATGGATGGCGGGCACGATAACTCAAAAACTAATAATTTTAGCACTTTTTCTGTACATGCATATTTATCTTACGAACAAGGAGAACTGGTTTGTGCATTTTCTTGAAGGAAAAAATATTTTTTAAGAGAATGTTCGATATAGGTCTATATTTCTACGTATTTACTTACATAACTGGCTTGTGACAGAACTTTCATTCCATAAGCTGAGCTTAGAAAAGATTTTCAGGCGCGTCGGCCTGTTGCGCAGTTTTTCTAATTTGAAAGACCATTTTATTCTTGGTCTTTCCCTTCTGTGTGAACCATATGCTGGTTCGCTTTATATGCCTTCTGGGCCGGGACATCTTCATCCATTCTCACAACATGACCTTGTCAACGTAGTCGCTGCAGCTCAATACGTCTAACAATGTCGATGTCCGGGAATAGCTGGTACAGTTCATGGTTCATTCGATGGCGATATTAACCTCCAACGCAGATCGGCCCAGTACGTTCACACAGTACGTTCACATAGCACTTTATATGCGATGGGAAGGAGAATTATTCCTCTATAGTTGGTACATATCGTCTTGTCCCCTTTTTTGTGCACGGGACACAGGATGGGGAGGTTCCAATCATTGAACATGCATTCTTCTAGCTAAATTGTACTAATCAGCTGGTGCATGCTCCTGACCAGCATCTGACCACCAGTCTTGAATAGTTCGGCTTGTAACCCATCAGCACCTGCTGCTTTATTACTCTTCAGCCGATTGATTGCTATTCTGACTTTATCTTGGCTAGGTGGTGTACACTCTATACCGTCATCTATTATTGGTTCTGGGGTATCCACTTCACTGCTACTATTTTATACTAGAAGTTTTTTCAAAATGCTCCTTCCAGATCCTCAGCACGCTGTCTGTATCTGTCACCAGGTTTCCTTCTTTATCTCTACAGGAGGATGTGCCTGCACCAAATCCTTCTGTTTGGTGTTTTACCCGTTGGTAGAATTTTCGGACTTCATTCTGACTCATGCACATCTCGATTTGCTCATGCTCTTTCTTCTTTTTTCTGAAAATACGTTTCTCCTCTCTCTTTTTCTCCCGATGGTTCTCAATTGCATTACGTGTTGCTACTGTCTGCAGGGTTGCCCTATACGCTGCGTTTTTCATATCAGTAGCATTACGACACTCCTGATCGTACCACGAATTTCTTGATGGTGGTCTTTGGTACCCAAGTGTTGCTTTTGCTGCAGTTTGTAGGGAGTGGGTAATTCTCTGCCATTGTGCTTCTTTATTATTATCGGGACAAGGGGTGCTTTCGTCAAGCAGTTGGGTAAATTGAGCGGAGTAGGTTTCCGGTATCTGTTGTGTTTGTAGCTTTTCGACGTAAAATTCCGTGTTACATTAGATCGCACCTTTGCTGCTACATTAAGACGGTTGCGTACCTTGACTGTCACAAGGTAATGTCCGAATCGATATTCGCTCCACGGATCGATCGGACGTCTAAAACACGGGATGAATGCATTCCGTCTATCACAACATGATCGAACACAGAAGGAAAATACGCCATATGTCAAGTTTTTGAGTTATTGCGTGATGAATTTGTTGTTTTAAACAAAAATTTACAATATCCCTTAACCATGAAAACCTCAAAGGAGAGGGGGTAATAATGTCTACCATCTCTATCTTAATGACGTTTTCTCAGGGCTGTACGATGGATATCCCATCAATTCATCGTTAATTCAACTAGTTTTTGATGGTGCTGGTGACGCTGGAAAATATTCAGGACTTAAATTTGTTGTCAACTCATATACATTATCTATCGTTGTTTCAATTATGTGCGGACAAGGACCAACTTTTGTTGGTGTTACAAACGTATATCACCCTAACACATTTTGTGTAGGGTACAAATATACCCACCATCTATCAATCTTATGGTACAGTGTATAAAAAATGAATAAAGAAAACTATTTGGCGTCTGCAACCCGGCAAGCCGGCATACACTCTCTGTTGCTCTCCTACAGGCACACTCACACACATACCGGGTGTACAATTGCAAAAGTAAACACAATTTGTGGCCAATAAAGTGGTCAAATGGTCAGCCATAAACCCAAAACAAATACGGCAAATAAATGGAGAAAAATCTGTTATAGCCACAAACAAAATAAAGAAATCCATGAAGAGAGAAACAAACAAAATAAGACCAAAAAGCGAAATCTCTACGAAAAACGGGATGGGCTCCCGCAATGCAAAAAAAAAACATAAATTGCAAAATACCACTTCAAAAAGAATTGCATCATTTTACGGAAAGCTAAGAATGCAATAAATCGGAAAAATGTCAGAAAATCACAAAGACCTAAAACAGCAGGAAATAATGTGAAATATTAATAAAATGGTCACAACAGAAAATTAAAATCCATAGTTAACATTGGCGGTGACTTTAAAGTGTAGGGGCTTGTTAGATTTTTGTTCTACGCATGTCTTTTTCGTGTTTTATTTATTAAAGCCAATGCCTCAACTTGCCGTGACATTGACCATCAACTTAAATGCCAATAGTCTATAGACAAACTGGCTTATTTTCCAAAATATCTACCGGCACAATCAATGTTGGCCAAAATTGGTTTTCCAACAAAAGAAGAAAAAAAAAAACAAACAAAAATCATTTGGAATGACGCATTGTGCGTCTAGCAAGAGCAATGAATGACGGTTCATATTGCATGGTGGAGGGTAAAAAATGGTACAAATGTACCCGATTACTGATCGTAGGGTTAAGTCGGTTCACATATATACACAAATCACATTAGGCATGATAACTCCTCACTGGTACATCGGAATCCGATAATTCCAACGGTGTTAGAAAGATAAATATTGGTCAATTTGTGTGAGCTACCAATTTTAGATACCCCTTTTTTATATCCTATATAATACTGTGGTACAGTATATAGATAGACCCATAGTTACTTCTGAGGATACACGTGCATACGCTTTTCTTTTGGGTATAATTTTAAACACACCGCATTGAGAACCGATTTTTATAAATTTGAAAAGGTACTCGTATGCAGTATAAATATTGAAAAAGTAAAAAAGCGGCCCGGCCGAACTGTGGATACCCGCCACCATAGATAATACCAAAAAGTGTACCTATACCGACATTTCTACAAATCGATTATGGATCTAAATATTGGTCCTAGACCCCATGTTTCTTTGGCCATCCATGCCCAAACACGGAACAAATCATATATTTATTTTTATTTTTTTTTATTAAAAATTTTTTGGTATGGATATTTGTTACCATATACTACTACAAAATACAAAATTGCAGCGAATTTGGTTTAAAAACGCGCTCAAGAACCCCAAAATACCGAAAATTGGGGGTACCCTTATATGGGGGCTATCCGAAAAAATGGACCTTTATTTAAAATTTTTTGTGGAGAGATTTGGTACCTATTAAGAACTCAAAATACTTGATTACAGCCAATTCGGTGGAAAAATACGATCAAAACCCCCAAAATACAGAAAATTAGGAAGTACCGTTATATGGGGGCTACCAGGAAACGTGGGAGCTATGCTTAAACGTGGACCGATATATCCCATCTTCGATCTTGACCTGCCTGCAGACAAAATACAAACCTATGCAAATTTTCAGCACCCTATCTCAATTCCTTCAGAAGATAGTGTGATTACAACAGACGGACGGACATGGCTAAATCGTCTTAGAATTGTACCCTGATTAAGAATATATATACTTTATTGGGTCGGAAATGAATATTTCGATGAGTTACAAACAGAATGATCGATTTGTGACATTCAAAAAGTGAATATTTAATGTGAATTATAACATGCCATTCAAGAGAGCTCTTCTAGCAAGAAGAAGAAAAAGGAACAAAGAACTAGGTTCTGGTTTCAAGCGTCAGAGGCATTTATTGAGGCACCATTGGGTGAAAGGAGTCACATGCCACCCAAAATACACTTCGTAGGGCGCTTCAAATTTCTTCAGTCCACTGTCTATAGAAGGTCAGAGAGAATCGCCCTAACTGGTATAGAGGATACAACTGTGTAAAAGAAAATGTTTAAATATATCCCGTATATATCGTACCAATTCACTTATGCTAAACTATCAAGAATTTTAGAAGAATACGAGTGCTGCTGAGAAACATTAAACTAAGATTCAATGAAGTCAATGGTAAAAGGCGAAATGAAAAATGGAGCAACAATGAACAAAAGGAGGCGTAACCCAACGGGCATTGCAAGATACCTCATTATGTGATTAAAGGTGTCATCCAATAAAGCAGCAACGATGTTCTAGCAGATTTCCCATCAGGGTATTGAAGACCCAACCCCATCAGTCAGTCAGCCGGAATCTACAGGGCTATATACATGAAAGTTGTTCGGTTGAAAGAATACTGGTTAAACTCGTTAATTTTTTCGAAATACCTTATTAAAATTACTTCGTTTTCATAAAATTTCACCACTGTGTCCTATAGCATAGGCACAAAAAGAGGTGTGATATACGCGCTGCAATCAGACACCCATGTCGTGCCAAAAAAAAAAAAACGCGAAAAAACGTCAACGGAAGCTTAAAAGCCAACACGAGACACAAAAACATGAAATGAAATCGGTATCATAACAAAACGGTTACAGCACGCATGTTTATGGCTAAAACAACATTGCCACAATTCAAAGCATGTTGTTTGGAATTTTGTTGACTGGTTGGTGGCATGCGAAACCGAAACAGAAAATGATAACACCGCATTCGTTATGGGGTTATAAGATAAGGATGAAGACAAACAATAACTTGCAGAGATGCAGTTCTGCAGTATGGCATGCATTCTTCAAGGACATTTACTAATTTTAATTTTTGTTACTTATACCCCCTTACCATATATCCCATTTCATAACCCTCTTAAACAGGAAAACTATATACAACCATTAGGTGGTATGTACTCGCATGTTTGTACAAGATATACACGCCAATTGTGTGTAACTGCAACCAGATTGGTTTTATGCAACACGCATTAAAATTTCTGCCACGACTCGTACCTATGCCGCCATAAAGCGCGTAATATCTAGTACTGAGCATGAACGAACGTTTATTAATGTTGTTCTTTGCCTTGCCATCAGGTATTGCAAATTTGAAGTTTATTTTTATAGGCACCTTGACAGCTACACTCAGTCGATCGGCTATAATGGCAACGGCAACAGGACAACTAACTATCTTGGCAATAAAACTCATAACAAGCTGTGACTGCAACCAAACGCAGTCCATTATGGCCAATATGAAGGTAGGTAGGAGGCCAAAATGAATGTCGGCAATGTATTCGCACTTGATCTTGCGTAGATGCAACAGACGGGAGGCCAGGCGTGGATTTATTAAAGAATATTTTTTCAGGGACCATCTCAGGCCAGGCGTGGATTTATTAAAGAATATTTTTTCAGGGACCATCTCAGGCCAGGCGTGGATTTATTAAAGAATATTTTTTCAGGGACCATCCCAGGCGTGGATTTATTAAAGAATATTTTTTCAGGGACCATCTCAGGCCAGGCGTGGATTTATTAAAGAATATTTTTTCAGGGACCATCTCAGGCCAGGCGTGGATTTATTAAAGAATATTTTTTCAGGGACCATCTCAGGCCAGGCGTGGATTTATTAAAGAATATTTTTTCAGGGACCATCTCAGGCCAGGCGTGGATTTATTAAAGAATATTTTTTCAGGGACCATCTCAGGCCAGGCGTGGATTTATTAAAGAATATTTTTTCAGGGACCATCTCAGGCCAGGCGTGGATTTATTAAAGAATATTTTTTCAGGGACCATCTCAGGCCAGGCGTGGATTTATTAAAGAATATTTTTTCAGGGACCATCTCAGGCCAGGCGTGGATTTATTAAAGAATATTTTTTCAGGGACCATCTCAGGCCAGGCGTGGATTTATTAAAGAATATTTTTTCAGGGACCATCTCAGGCCAGGCGTGGATTTATTAAAGAATATTTTTTCAGGGACCATCTCAGGCCAGGCGTGGATTTATTAAAGAATATTTTTTCAGGGACCATCTCAGGCCAGGCGTGGATTTATTAAAGAATATTTTTTCAGGGACCATCTCAGGCCAGGCGTGGATTTATTAAAGAATATTTTTTCAGGGACCATCTCAGGCCAGGCGTGGATTTAGTAAAGAATATTTTTTCAGGGACCATCTTCGATTGTCTGTAACGCATTTTATGATTGTGTTTTTGAATGTTACACCTTTTACGTTTTTAAGAAATGTGTGTTTCATTCCTAACACCGGACTCCACCATGGCATTACATCGTTATATCCCTGTCTACGCGCATTTTTTTGCGGAGTGACTTTCCGCTTGGCAATAAAATGAAATGATATTTATGGGTCCAGTTCGTTGATGGTTTTTACTGCTGCTGTTGTTGTTGTTACTGATTTTTTATGATCATTTGTGGCATAATGTTGGCGACGACAGACAGACAACAGTCCGTTCCATGGTGTGTTTTTGTAAAATGTGTAGCATTTTTTTCCACACATTTTCCATGGTTGTTTACCCTTTAAGACAGAAGTAGAAAAAAAATATTAAGCTAATAACTGAGCAACAACTGGTCGCATGGCGGATTTTTTTCATCGAACGCCAACTTGTGCCAATCCGCATTACCACTGTTGTCGGGTGTTAAGTGTCACCTTGTGGACACGGCATTTATTTGTATAGCTATTGATTTGTTTTGACATCGATTTGACTTATTGGCTTTTAATTGATTTTCTGTTTCTTTGGCCGGTAATCGTTGGAGATTTTTCTACATTTTTTTTGTTCGATTCGTGCTTTAGCAATAAAATCAAATCGAATCGTTAAATATTACAATAGAAAAACAAATAAATCGTATGCCATAAAAAATAACAACAACAATAACAGCAATGATTTAATTGTAATAAATGTCAGTGTTATATGTCACTTTCGATGGAAGATGGATTGCTTTTAGATTTTATTTACAACAATTTATTTTAATTTAATTGCTGTCATGGATTTTGATAAGGATGTTGGAGGGAAGTGTTTGTAAACTTATTACATTTTAAATAGAAATTAGACTTTTATAATGTTATAAAAAATTAGGTTTTGTTCAGTATTCTTTGATATGTATTTGTGGGTCAAAATATATTTATGATTTCATATGAGCAGTGTATGGCTTATACACTGCTCATATGAAATCATAAATATATTTTGACCCACAAATACATATCAAAGAATACTGAACAAAACCTAATTTTTTATAACATTTGCGGTATTTACAACTTTTTGATAGTCGACAACCTAAATTCGTCATACGTATCCTTTAAATGGTGAGTAGGGTTATTTTTTAAAGAATTCTGGAGTTTCCGAAAATTGTATGCGGTAGTTCTGTTTAGAATGTTTTTTCTCCGATACTTATGAATTGTCTACAGGCTGTCAAGTCATATAGGTGATATAACAACATGAGAACAGAAGAATTCTTTTATAGGCAATCTAAAGGCAGGGAGTCTTTAGAATAGACGGTCTGAAGGGATGGGAGTCTTCTATAGACGAAATAAAGGAAGGGAGTCTTCTTCTTCTATAGACGAGCTGAAAATCAGAGAGTCTTCTTCTACAGATGAGGTGATGGATTGGAGTCTTCTCTAGGCAATCTGATTGCAGTGAGTCTTCTGTATACGAGCTAAACGAAGAAGTCTTCTTCTTTGGTACACGAGCTGAACATAAACGAGCTGTTTTTGGTAGGAAAATTAAATAAAAACCTAAAATACCAAATTAGAGCCAACTCGGTTGAGTAACTTAAAAATTAGGTAGTATCTTTAAATGACATTTAAAGTGAACTTTTTTGTAGGAGGATTTGTTAACCAATGAGAACCCAAATCCGTTTAAAAACATTCACAAAATATTGAATATTAGGGTGTACCGTTATATGAGGGATATACTAAAACGTGAACCCCAATGAAATACTGGACATCCTACGAGTGATTGCATATCACAATACTATGCTAAATTTAACGATTCATGAGCTATTCGTTCACTCAATACCTATTGTACCAATGTTACTACCATTTAGAATTTTTCGTACACTTAATTGCCAAATCCACTTCTTTTCTCAACTCAGTACACTAAGAACTCTCTCTCTCTCTCTTACCGTTTTTTAACCTCTTTATCTTAAACAACGTGGCCAAATTTTGGTCCCAGACCGTTCTCTACTAGCTTAGTCGATGTAGACATGTGTGTTCGCCCGTCAGTACATTATAATTTGTAAACACCATACAGGCCACATTTATGGACAAATTGTCACGAAATTTTGCATGTAGGGTTCTGGCCAAAAAAAGAACTCCATTGTTTTTTGTAATGATCGCGTAATATTTAGGGAATGAAATTGACCAAAGATTTGTTTATACTCTTCACCACGCTGCGGTACAGGGTTTTATGTCTATGTGCTTATTTTTGTAACAGGCAGAAGGAAACGAGATATACCCATGGTTACTTTTGAGAATATGCATAGAATCACTTTCAGAGTCGATTTATGCATGTCCGTCTGTCCGTTCGCCTGTCCATGTATTCTTGTGAGCAAAGTACAGACCGCATATATAATCCGATTTGGATGAAATTTGGCACATGTCTCTTATTTGGCTCAAGGACGAATCTTAATGAAATTGGAGATAATCGGTTCAGATTTAAATATAGCTCCCATATACAGATTCGTCCGATTTTTTGTAAATGGTGTACCAAAATCCCTATATGTCCTTAGATTTGGACGAAATTTGGCTTGGTGCACTGAATTGAGTCTAGAAGGATGTGTGCTATGTTTCGTGAAAATCGGTTCAGATTTAGATATAGCTCCCATATATATTTTCGCCCGATTTTGCGTAAATGGTGCACCAAAGTCCCTGTAAATCTTTCGGTTTGAATGAATTTTGGCATAGCGTTCTGAATTATGTCTAGAATAATGTGTGCTAAGGTTCGCAAAAATCGGTTTAGATTTAGATATAGCTCCCATATATATTTTCGCTCGATTTTAAGTTAATGTAGCACCAAAGCCCCTATATATTTTTTTCGATTTACACGAATTTTGACATAGCGTACTGAGTTAACTCAAGAATATTGTGTGATAAGTTTTCTGAAAATCGGTTCAGATTTACATATAGCTCCCATATATATTTTCATCCGATTTTAAGTTAATGGTGTACTAAAGACTCGTTGCTAGGCCGATAGACACAACGTACTGAAGTTTATATAAATTAATCTCTGGTAAGATTCCTTGAAATCGTTTCACATTTAGATATAGCATAGCCTCCATATATAATTCCGACCTATTCATGTATTTATGTTCAATGGATGTCCGATGGAGATTAAATTTGAAACAGTACAGCATACCAAATAGCGTGTGTCAAGTTTGCATTAAATGGATTTACAAAATTTAGCATAGTATAGTTAGTCGATTTACATATAGATAAAGATCACATATTTAAGTTCGTTCAATTTCACGTCAATGTTCCTTCGAAAAGGCGACGTTTGTTAGGGTATATATGTAGAATATATACAAAGTGGAGAAGTC
>NW_026874787.1:0-16644 GCF_032173495.1 Musca vetustissima
GGAGGAAAAAAAGTAAGGAAGCTTTTTTGCTAATCAGGAAGATAAGCAGAACAAATTTTTATAGTTCTCTGATAAGTTCTGTTGTGGCCAGATTTATAATGGCAGATAAAATCAATAAGTCGATTGGAGTATTGAGAAAAAAATATTTTTTTTTTAATATGTTTTCAGGGTCCATACTAAGGGGTGGATTTTCCTTTCAGTCTTCTCCATCACACCTCCCATCCCTGTTACCCAGCAGTTGATTCAGTTAACATCACACACAATTTGACTTTGTTAAATCACTGCCGCCTTTGTGTACTAACTAAGCTAATAGAGCTCAGCGCCAGAGGGCCAGATTTACAACAGTGAAGTGGCAGATTCTTCACACACACACACACACGCACACTCTCACTCACTCGGCTATTCATTTAAGCGTGACATAGTCAACAGCAAAAAAATCCCATTCGACAAAAGAAGATGAAGAGCACGAGTGCTCTTCTTTTTATTTGCCGAACTTAAGCTATGACCGGTATTTGGTGACAGTGACAGACGTCACAGAATTGATTTGATAAACAAATTATTAATTCATTTATTAAAAATTGTGACGTTTTTTGAGATTTTGTTTTGATGTTTTTTTTTTCTATAAAATTTTGCGGATTTGTTAATAAACTTGTTCGATAATTAGTTTATTTGATTTTTTGGCTGGGATTTACCAACAGGTGTTCCAAAGAATTGCTGTGAAACTCTACTGGTTATAGGGTACATAGGATGTTGGGTCATTTAAAATGGTTAATGGGATGAGGTTACACACACATTCATACATATTCATATGTGGGTGAATATTCTTATTCCTTTTTAAGTAATGAAAAAAGGATATAAAACAGGGACGAACTTTTGGGAAAGAATAAAAAAGGAGTCCTCGAAAAATATTAAAACAAAATCTGGGCTTGGATAAACTTTTTTTTTTTAAATTCCACGCCTTGGATGGACCCTTGAAAAAATATTTTTAAAAAGAAAAACTAAATTCAGCAAAGGTTTTCATTGGTAAAACTCAATTCAGCTAACCTTTTTCTATGCTAACACTTAATATGATAATAATTTCGAAGATACGGTTCCATTCAGCAATGATTTTCTATAGAAAATCTAAATTCAGCAGATGTTTTCTTTGAAAATTCTCAATTCTGCAAGGCTTTCCTGTAGAAACCGTAAATTCGTTGATGTATTTCTTAAGAGAAACTTAATTCTGAAAGATTTTTTTTTGATAACTACTTCATTCAGCAAGTTTTTTTTTAATTCAGCAAGGGGTTTCCTATAGAAAACTTAATTAAGACCAACTTTTTCTCAAAATAAAACAATAAAACAAAGATTTCCATTCGAAAAATTCAATTCAGCACAGTTTTCGTAATGAAAAATGTAATTCAGCAAAGGTTTTCTTCAGAGAAACTTAGCTCAGAAAAGTTCTACGTCAGAAAACCTGAATTCAGCAAACATTTTCTATCGGAAAACTTGATTCAGCATCATACATCAATGATTTTTCATTATAAATAATTAATTCAGCAAAGTTTCTGCAAGTAAAATTTAAATTTAGAATAATTTTTGTAATGAATAATGTAATTCAGCAAACTTTTTGTAATGAAAAATTGAACTCATCGAAGTTTTCTTAAAAATAACAGTTCTATGTTAGAAAAACTGATTTCAGCAAACGTCTTCTATAGATATAACCAAGATTTTCATTAGAAAATTTCAATTCAGCCAAGTTTTTGCAATGAAAATTTTATTTTAGAACACTTTTGTAGGGAAAAATTCAATTCAGTGAATTTTTTTTAAGAAATACTGAATTCAGCAAGGGCATTTCTAAAGAACACAAAATTCGGCAAAGTTTTTCGATATCAAACCAATGGCTATCATAAGAAAAAATTATATTCAGCTATGTTTTTGTAATAAAGCAATTTAATTTAGCACAATTTTTGTAATAAAAAATTCAATTCAGCCAAGTTTTCTTAAGAGAAATTTAATTTAGCAAACGTTTTTTATAGGGTAACTCAATTCAGCAACGTTTTCTGTAGCAAAATTACCAAATAATGACGAGTTTCATTATAAGAAATCAATCTAGCTATGTTTTCCAATGAAAAATTTAATTCAGCAAAATGTTCTTAAGTAAACATTAATTAAAAAAATGTCTACTTTAGAGACATTAATTTAGCAAGGGGTTTTCTATAGAGAAACTTAATTCCGCAAGGTTTTTCTGTAGAATATGTAATGATGATTTATATTTGAAAAATTCAATTCAGCAAAGTTTTCGTAATGAAAATTTGAGTTTAGAAAAGATTTGGTAATAAAAAATGAAATTCTAATCAGATACTCAATTCAGCAACGTATTTTCTGTAGAAAACCTTATTCAGCAAGCGTTGTCTATAGCAAATCACAATATAACGATGATTTTCATTAGAAAAACTTAATTGAGCGAAGCTTTTATGAAGTAAACTTTAATTTAGAAAAGGTTTAGTAATAGGAAATTTAATTCAGCGAAGTTTTCTGTAGAAAAACGTCATTCAGCAACATTCTTTTTTCTAGTATATTACCACAAAAATATGATTTTCATTAGAAAAAATCAATTCAGCAAAGTATTTGTAAAGAAAAATTAAATTATGCGATGCTGACTGTAATAAAAACTGAATTCAGGAAATATTTTTATAGGAAAAACTTTATTCAGCAGAGTGTTTCTGTATTAAATCACCATATAAGGAAGATTTGCATTAGAAAAAGTCAATTCAGCAAAGATTTTGCAATGAAAATTTCAAATTCAGCAAATTGTTTCTAATAAAAAAATAATTTTACCTAAGTTTTCTTAAGAAAAAACTGAATTCAGCAAACGTATTTTATAGAAACGCTAAATTCAGCAAAGTAGGTCAATAAAAATAACAATAAACGAAGATTTTCATTAGAAAAATGCAATTCAGCAAAGAAAAAATTTAATTCAAAACTGTTTTTCTGATCTATAATTAAATTTTGAGAAGTTCTCTTACGAGAAAGTTAATTCAGCAAATGTTTTCTATAGAAACTACTCAATTCAGCAAGGGTTTTCTATAGAAAAACTTAATTCAGCAAAGTTTTTCTGTAACAAATCACCATATATGGACGATTTTCATTAGAAAAATTCAACTCAGCAAAGTTTTTGCAACGAATATTTAAATTTAGCACAATTTTTGTAATAAAACAATAATTTCAGCGAGGGTTTCTTAAGGGAAACTAAATTCTGCTATCGTTTTGTATAGAAACACTTAATTCAGCAAAGATTTTCTGTAACAAAACACCACATAATGGTGATTTTCATTTGAAAAAATTCAATTCAGCAAAGTTTTTTTCAATGAATATTTTAATTGAGCACAATTTTTGCGATAAAAAAGTAATTTCAGCGAGGGTTTCTTAAGGGAAACTGAATTCAACAAACTATTCTATAGAAAAAACACAATTCAGCAAGGGCTTTCTATAGAAAAACTTGATTCAGCAACGTTTTCCTCTAAGAAAATCACCATATAACAATGATTTTCATTGGAAAAAATCAATTCAGCAATTTTTTTTTAATTAAATGCATGAAATTTTATTTTTTTGGCTACCAGTAACGGCTTTTTGGAAAAAAGTTTTTTTTTCAAAATATCACCATTCTCATACTTTTAGCACTTGACCTCCACAACCCTGTCTGTGTATGTGTCTCTATTAATACAAAATGTTATAAAATTCTTAAAATTTGCCTACTTCGAAAATTCAATTAAAATGTCAAAATCTTAACAAAAAAAACAAATTTTGTAAATAAAACACAAAAAACGCCTTAGCCACAAAAAGGGCCCTTCTAAACAAATTCTCAAAACAATGCAAACACACACAGAATTTACCAAGCACTCCATTCTATATGTGGCTGAGTGTGTGTGTGATACGCACACACAACCCCCTTTGGTAAACCCCACCGACAACCGACCACCCGATCAACCAACTCGGCAAACCAACCATTCAACCGGTCCTCCGTGCAAAAACTTTTTGCTTTAAAAGCTGCCCCAACCAACGGAAAGCACTCAGTCGAGTTTTGATTGTTGCTGTGTTAAGCCGTCGTCGTCGTCGTCTGTCAATAACAGTAACTCTGTGTAACTGTAACCGTCGCTAAACACTGTGTGTCGTGTGCCGTCGTTAACCTCTCTACAGTTCTCACTCTCTCTATCGTTGAGTGTGTAACAAGTGCAAAATAAAACTATTTTTAAATAGAATTTTTTTAAAAAAAAAAAAAAAATAAAAAACATTTAAATTTAATTGCAAAGTGTTTTTGAAGTGCTAAAAATACTCTCTTCTCTCATTCACACACTCCCTTAAACTCCAACGAAATAAGTGTGCAAATTTAGAAATAAAAAACGTCTAAAAAAATTGAAAAAAAAATCAAATTTGCAAATTAGGCAAATTTTGTAACAAAAGAAGTGCTCATTTTTACATAGAAAATAAAAAATAATTAAATTGTTGTTATTGTCAACAATTCCCAGCTTCTTTGTTCCTTGCTGAAAAAATCTGAACACATAAAAGGTAAATTAAAGTTAGAAAATTCAATTAAGTTTTGTGAAAATTGTTGTCGCATGTCTTCGTTTGTTTTTTTGTTGATGTTGTTGTTGTCGTCTTGTTTGTTGTCTTCAATGGCTGTTAATTTTCGCAACAATTAATTTCAATTAAGTTTTAAATTTGCAAACAAAAAAATTTTTGCATGAAAAGGATTTTTTTTTGTATATTGTTCTGTATTATTTTTGTGTATGTGTGTGTGCTTTGGAAGATTTTGTGGATATATTAGATTATATAATACTTAGCGGGATTTATGAACTTTATTATTATTCGATAAACTGATTAAAAAATTTAAAAATATTTTTCTATTACTAAGAAAATTCAGACTTATCAGAAATTTATTTTCAGAATCAACAGATTAATATTGGGTGATTTTTTGGGGTCGATACCCTCCACTATAGATATACTGACAGGTACTATAAATGAAAATATAGGGAACATACCAAAAAGTGGACCAATACCGATGTATCTAAAAAGGATTATGTAAACCATAATACAAATTTCAGAAATTTTTAATGGATAAACCTTATGGCTTATGAGGGTGTATACACTTTGAAACGGTGAAAATGTATCTCATCGAAATATGGGTTCTAGACCCCATGTATCTTTGCACCAAATCCGTTTCAGAAAATTTAGATTTCATCCAAACTTTGCCTATCTTATTATTTCTTCCAAACTTAGTTCAAGTTCGAAGATGGAGAATATCGGTCCACTCCTTCTGGTACCTCCCACACATGGGCTAGGTATAAATGCGGATATAGTTCATTATCGAACCTAACGTTCTATTTTTTATCTCGATATCCTCCGCAGGTGAAATGATTACAATAGAGTCTTAGAACCAAACTCAAAAAAAAAAAAAAAAAAACAAATCAGAACAAATGGGGACTACCCCTACCCAAAAAAAAGGGGGGGGGGTGATGTTAATCATTTTTGGTGGTGAGATTTGCTACCATATACGACTACAAAATGCTGAATTTCAGCAAATTCGCTTGAAAAACGCGCCAACGAAAATTTGGGCTACCCTTATATGGGGACTACCAGAAAAAAATTGACCTATATTTATAATTTTTAGTAGAGAGATTTGTTACCCAATAAGAACTCAAAGTACAAAATTTCAGCAAATTCGGTTAAAATACGCGCACAAGAACATCAAAATATCGAAAATTTGGGGTACCAGAAAAAGTGGACCGATATTTATAATTTGTAGTGGAGAAATTTGCTAACCCATAAAAATCCATTGTACCAAATTTTAGCAAATTCGTTTGAAAAACGCGCTCAAGAACCCCAAAATACAGAAAATTCGGAGGTGGCCTTATATGGGGCTATCCGAAAAAATGTACCTATATTCAAAATTTTTTCTGGAGAGATTTAGTACCTATTAATAAATCAAAATGCTTAATTACAGCCAATTCTGTGGAAAAATACGATCAAAACCTCCATAATACTGAAAATTAGGAGGTACCGTTATAAGGGGGCTACCAGAAAAAGTGGACCTATATAAATATTTTTTTGTGGAGACATTTAGTACCCAATAAGAACTCAATGTACCAAATTTCAGCGAATTCGGTTGAAAAACGCGCTCAAGAACCCCAAAATACCGAAAATTGGGGTGTGCCCTTATATGGGAGCTATGCCTAAACGTGGACCGATAAAGCCCATCTTCGAACTTGACCTGCCTGCAGACAAAAGTCAACTCTATGCAAAATTTTGGCGTTCTATCTCATTTCCTTCAAAAGATAGCGTGATTACATCAGACGGACAGACGGACATGACTAGATTGTCTTAGAATTTTACCCTGATCAAGAATATATATACTATATAGGGTCCGAAATGAATATTTCGATGAGTTACAAACGGAATGACAAAATTACTATGGTGGAGGGTATAAAAAATAAATATTTTATAGCCTTGGCTTTGTTAAATTTTTTGAAATAGTCTAGATATTTAAAATAATTTCCCAAATGTGTTTTTTGATTTTTTTAATTGTGCATTTTTAAGCGTCAGTTAAAAAAAACAATATCGGGGCCGAACATATGATACCCTACACAGCTACCACGAAAATCTAATTATCTGCAGTTCTATATTCTGAGCTTGGGTAATATTTCGCGATATTTGCACGCTGTTGACCGACTAGAGGTCAACAAATATTACAAACATTCAGTACAGTACTTCTAATTACTTGTCCAGATTCCCTTCATCGTGGGTTGTATTGTGATGTTCGGCTTTCAACTGTGCTATAGGCCACATCGACTCAAAAAATACATAAAAATAAGTTTTCGGTCCGCTTCATCCCAATATTAATATCTGATCATCACCGAAAATTATAGCCGTTGTCCTTGACCATAACTGGATCCTCATGGAACATTTCAAAGCGATCAGCGCTATATTTCCGTCCTCTAGTGTGGTAATGAGTTACTAAATAATATCTGAATACATAAGCACCTGTAAATATTTAAGTTCATCTCCCACGTCCGAGAATATACGACAATATAATTAGTATCAATTTAAAGGTCAACCACTCCTCATGTATATACTGTCAACTTTTGGGCACATGTCCTTCAGGGGTAAATATATACGTCATAGTATACAAATTTTGTAATTTTTCACACAAAAGTCAGGGTTCAGGCATGCTTATTCTTTAGCCAAATCCCCTTCTACATTTTAAAATTCGAGATGTTTGGGCCATAATTGCGGCCTCTGTTGCGACCAGGAAACCCGACAAAAATTAAGTATTTGGTCATTTTATCCCCTAAATATTAACCGATCTTTATCAAAAACAATAGGGGTCTTATTGGGCCGAACCCATCCTACATGCGTGAAGATTATTTACAAATTATAATGGACAGATGGACGGTCGGACACACATGTCTAGATCGACTCAGCCAGTTGAGATATGACGATCGGTATACTTAAAGGTGAGTTTAGGACCAATACTTGGCAGCGTTACAAACTCTTGGGCCTGTACAAAGCTATAATACCCTGACAACATAGTTGTGTAGGGTATAAAAATAATTTCAGATTTTTTTTTATATTTTTTGAGTGTTTAATTTTTTTTTAATAATTCCCACAAAATGAAATACTAACATTGTGGTAAATTTTCTGTGAGTTTATTAGATAAGTATTTGAATTTTACGGTGAAGAGATAAGAAAAACTAATTACATACGCTTTCTAGGCCCCAGTTTTGTGGATTAGAAACATATTGAAATCGTAAATCATTTCCAGTACAGCTGCACAAAGCTATAATATCCTGACAACATTGTAGTGTAGGGTATAAAAATCTAACCCTTTCAAAGAATTTTCAAAAGCATGTATTAAAAATGCCCTTAAAAATATTTAAAAAAATCTTGGCCTTGTATAGAACCCTTAAAAATACTTTTTCCGGTACATCCTTTCGAATTGACTGACATTTTTGAAAAAAAAAATTCAATTTCATTTTTTTGGGTTTCTTTGGAACTCAAAAATGGGTTGACGATATTATTGAATGACATTATTGTAGGTATATAAGCAAAAACCTATACAAATAAAAACAGTTAAATATTTTATTTGTAATAAAATTTGCCTTTGCCAACAAATTTTTAAAAACATTTTGTCGGAACTTGACTGTAAATATTTGCCATTGATTGGGTATGGTTTCTTGGCTTCACTTGATTTGAATTGCATTGAATTTTTTGTTTGTTTTTGACTTCGGCACTAGGTATGGTACTTTCTGTACTGACCATGTTAACACACATCTGGCCATAGTATTTATTTCGTAAATCTTGGCTAAAAATGTTTCTATAAAAAAAAATTAACAGCAAAAAAATAAATAAAATAAATGAATGAATAAAATTGAAATTAAGCTGCGCTCTTTATTTTTTGCTTCTCTTTGTTTTGGTTTTAAATCAAGGCCAACAAGAACAGCGAGCCAGTTTATTTTACTAGAAGCTGGTCGGATTTTGTGATTCAAATATTTGTTGTTATTGTAATTGTTTGTATGATTTTATTGCATGCAATTAAACAAAAAACTGAAGCAGTTGTCTGATTTTGTTTCTAAAATTCAAAACATTGGCTTGATTTTTTTCTTAAACAAAATTAGCTATCCTCCATGGCCCTTATAATAATTAACCATTTAAAAAAAAAACTATTATTTAATAAGAAACATTTACATTTTTTCGTCCGTCCATTGTTTATTTGTCGAGTATGTATGTACATTGTGTGTGTGTATTTTTATACCCTTCACCACACTGTGGTACAGGGTATTATGTCTTTGTGCATATGTTTGTAACAGGCAAAAGGAATCGAGATAGACCCATAGTTCCTTTTGAGAATATGCATAGAATTACTTTTTGAGTCGATTTACGCATGTTCGTCTGTCCGTCCGTCTGTCCGTCCATGTATTTTTGTGAACAAAGTACAGGTCGCATTTATGATCCGATTTGGATGAAATTTGGCAAAGTTCACTTATTTGGCCCAAGGACGAACCCTATTGAAATTGGGAAAAATCGGTTCAGATTTAGATATAGCTCCCATATATATTTTCGTCCGATTTAAGGTAAATGGTGCACCAAAGTCCCTATATATCGTTCGATTTGCCCGAAACTTGACATAACGTACTGAATTGAGCCTAGAGTGATTACTACTAAATTTCGTGAAAATCGGTCCAGATTTAGATATAGCTCCCATATATATTTTCGTCCGATTTTATGTAAATGGTGCACCAAAGTCCCTAAATATATTTTGATTTGCACGAAATTTGGCATAACATACTGAATTGAGCTTAGAGTGATGTCTGCTAAGTTTCGTGAAAATCGGTCCAGATTTAGATATAGCTCCCATATATATTTTCGTCCGATTTTATGTAAATGGTGCACCAAAGTCCCTAAATATCTTTCGATTTGCACGAAATTTGGCATAACGTACTGAATTGAGCTTAGAGTGATGTCTGCCAAGTTTCGTGAAAATCGGTCCAGATTTAGATATAGCTCTCATGTATAGTTTCGTCCGATTTTATGTAAATGGTGCACCAAAGTCCCTATATATCTTTCGATTTGCACAAAATTTGGCATAACATACTGAATTGAGCCTAGAGTGATGTCTGCCAAGTTTCGTGAAAATCGGTCCAGATTTAGATATACCTCCCATATATAGTTTCGTCCGATTTTCACATTTCGATAAATATCACATATTTTAGTTCATCCTATTTCATGTTAATTGTTCTGTTTAATATACCCATAGTGGTGAAGGGTATAATATAGTCGGCCCCGTCCGACTTTACTACTTTCCTTACTGGTTTTTGTTGTTATTAATTGTTATTATTGTCTAAAGATTATCTGTCTAGTCTACCTATATTTCGATTGTATAATTATTATAATTGTTTAGTGTTTGTGTGTGTGTGTTTTTTGCCATTTGAAAAAATATATATTCATTAATTCATGTTTTAATTTTTCAATACTAAGTTTTTTGTTTGTTAATAGTATTCTATTATTAAATTTAAAAAATCTTTAAAGTTAATTTACATTAATTTAACTACTCGTGTTTTTGTTTACAACAAAACGTCATGTCTCATTTTGCCTTGAATGTTTATTTTTTATTTCTTATTTAAATTTTTTGTCTGAGAACTTCTTAACTGTTTAAGCATGCTTTCTGTTTGTCTTTTTGTTTTTTTTTTTTCGATATTAACCTAATAAATTATTCCAAATTTACCTATTAATAATTAAAAAATTCAAAATTTTTTATATTTCCAAAATTTTATTCCTTTCCAAAATACAAAATTTGAATTCGAAATCCATAGAAAACAGAAAACGTGCTAACTAATCAAACACCACCATGTCTGACAAGAAAGAATCTGTAACTACTAATAACGAATCGAAATTCAAAATTAATGAGGATAAATTGGATACGAATGTTTCGGTGAGTTGGTTTAAAAAAAATTAATAAATAAATAAAATAAAAATAATAAAAAATTATAAAAAATCATACAACAACAATTACACACACCTCAACAATATAAATCTACGTTTTATAGACCTAAGCAGAGCTATTCTGAATATGAAAATGTTCGAATGTCAATGAATTCTTATTAACTAAAAACGTCGTTATGTTCTGCCGGACCGTACTTTTTATACCCTCAAACATGTGATATGCATATGGAACATGTTCTGGAAATACATTTTTCATTCACTAGGAATTTGAAACATAAATCTTCAAAATACCGAACATGAAGCTGATCATCCTTTTGTGTGGGAGCCCAAATCATCAAACTGCCGATTCTAGACCGTGTACTCTATATTAGAGACATTGAAAAAAAGAATCTATATCAAAAATAGTCAGCAAAACTGTTTTTCACTCTTGTTTAAAGGAACTATTCTGCAAAAGGAATGATCGGAACTAGATCTATCGTCTAATTCAAGAGAAAACCGGACATGGCATGGAATCTCCAAGAAATATTCCGTCGTTTTGCAAAGGGACAATGAAGTATAATTGGGTTGTACCGCAACGAAATAGTTTAATGAAACTATTCCGCAAAAGGTACGATCGGAGCTAGAACTATCGTCTATTTCAAGAGACAGCCGGACATGGCAATATCAACATTGACTTTTATTCCAATCAATAATAAATATATCTTAATGGATCTCCCTGGAATATTTCGACGTTTTGCAAGCGGAATAACAACAAAGTAGAGTAGGGTCCTACCAAAACGACCCTACTCTACTTTGTTGTTATTCCGCTTGCAAAACGTCGAAATATTCCAGGGAGATCCCTTAAGATATATTTATTATTGATTGGAATACCAATGTCCTGGAGGGTATCGCCTTCGTTCCCGACCATACATATACTGACAGGTACTTGAAATAAAAATATAGGGAACATACCAAAAAGTGTACCTATACCGACATTTCTACAAACCGATTATGGTTCTAAACATTGGTCCTAGACCCCATGTTTCTTTGGACAAATTTGTTTCAAAAAATGTTGTTTTCATCCAAACTTTGCCCATCTTATTATTTCTTCCAAACTTAGTTCAAATTCGAAGTTCAAAGGAACTATTCTGCAAAAGAAACGATCGATACTAGACCCCATTCATTATTCATTTAATTAATTTTGGTACCTTTTACCTAGTTGGGATCAATAATAAATATATTTTATTCCATTTCCAGGGTATATTTCGGCGTGTTGTAAACGGAATGACAACAAAGTAGAGTTGGGTAGATTCGGTACGAACTTGTTCAAAGGACCTATTCTGCAAAAGGAACGATCGATACTAGACCATATTCTTTGTTCATTTAATTCATTTTGCTACCATTCACCTACTTCCGATCAATAATAAATATATTTTATGGGATCTCCGGGGAATATTTCGGCGTTTTTCAAATGACCAAAAAAGTAGAATTGGGTCATTCCTGAACGAACTATTCTGCAAAAGGAACTATCGGTACTAAGCCCTATTCTTCGTTCATTTAGTTGATTTTGCTACCATTCACTTAGTTCGGATCGATAATTAATATATTATCTCCAGGGTATATTTCGACGTGTTGCAAACGGTATGTCATCGAAGTAGGGTTTGGTCATCACTGAACGCACCAGTTCAAAAGAACTACAGAGAACTAAAAAGAACTACGGTACTAGGCTTTATTTTTCATTCATTTTGCTTTCGTTCACCTAGTTCCGATCAATAATAAATATATTTTATGGGATCTCCGGGGAATATTTCGCAGTTTTCCAAAGAAAAAAGTAGAGTTGGGTCATCCTAGAACGCACCAGTTCAAAATAACTATTATTCAAAATGAACGATTGGTTTTAGACCCTATTCTTTGTTCATTTGACTCCCGTTCACCTAGTTCCGATCAATAATAAATATATTTTATGGGATCTTCGGGAATTATTTCGACGTGTTGCAAACGGTATGCCATCGAAGTAGAGTTGGGTCATCCCTGAACGTACAAGTTGAAAGGAACTATTCTGCAAAGGGACTTATTCTGGAAAGGAATTATTCTGCAAAATGAACGATCTTTACTAGGCCCTATTCTTCGCTAATTTTGCTCTCGTTCACCTAGTTCCGATCAATAATAAATATATTTTATTGGATCTCCGGGGAATATTTCAATGTGTTGCGAATGGTATGCCATTGAACTAGTTCAAAGGAAGTATTCTGCAAAGGGAACGATTTGTACCAGGCTCTGTTTTCGTCCATTTTGCTCCTGATCACCTAGTTTCTTCAGCTCAAATCGTTCATCTAGATCTTTCGGATTTATTGACCGAATTAACTGACATATAATTATTCACTGGAACATGTCAGTTAATTCGGTCAATAAACTGAACTAAAATGAACTATGGAATTAAATTAATGACCTAGTTCCATTTGTGGAACGAACCGAGAAAAATATCGATCCGCCTAGGGAATGACATGACATCGTTAGATCGGATCAGAAATGTTTAGATGCAAATTTTAAAATTATGTGATTATCAGATTTAAAATAATTATTTTCTTGATATACATATTCAAAATAATCATTTTTATTATCTATATATTTGTCTCTTTTAATTTGTCAGATCGATATGGAGGCCCCAGAATTCCGTGAATTTGCCAAATCAATGGTCGATTATATTGCTGAATATTTGGAAAACATCAGAGATCGGTAAGTAAAATATCTCCAAAATGAATTATAATAAAATACAAATTAAGGAGACCATTTGATCTTATACATGAAAATCTGTGGCGATTTTAAGACCTTTAGGTTGAAGACTACAGTTTAATAGCTTTCTTTGAGAATATATCACCTTTAGGACTTCTAGAGAAAATCGGTTATAGCAGCACCTTCGATCTAAGAACGTCGTTTCTAAGAAGTTTTTTTTGGTTTCTGTTTAAAATCCCTTTGCTCACATATTTCTAAACCTTTGACGCATATGTTAGTAATTCAATATTCCCAATATGATGTTATTTCCCTTGAAATATTTCATCAGCGCTTTCAGTATTTCTAATTTATTATTTGTTTTAATTCCGACATTAAGCCACAGCTTAGAATGGTCTTTAAATGTGAATTAACAGTTTCTGAAAACAAAGTCAGTGTTAAAGTTGTTACAAATTCCGGTTTCAAACAGGTGTTCGGTAAATATTCCAATAATTCAGGTGACTCAATTCAAGTTAAATCGATTCGATTTGAAGAGAATGTAATCACACAAAACAACTTCGATGTATGAAGGTAATTTTGGATGAAAAAAATTAAAAAACGGAAATGAAAGTATTTGAAAGAACTTTTTGTGTGTCTGTGTGTGTGTGTGCGCAATTCAATAATGTTTCAGTTAATTAGCATAAGATCAATGAATTATACTTTCAAATTTGTATTTATCCTCCTCCCATACAACTTATTTATGGCTAATTATTGAAAAAAGGTTTATTATTGAAATTTTGCAATTGATCTTGAAACAATGTTGTTAAGTTATTCAAACAAAAATATATACACGATTTTTTGACCTAGACATTATTATGAATTTAAATAAATGAATAGGGGCCTAAAATGTGTTACCGTGTATTCCCAGTGGAGAGAGGAACTAGTTGTGAAATAATTGTCATTTATTTTTACCATTGTTGCAAATTTTAAAATACTAATTTGTATCTAACATCCTTGAAGATGAAAGAGAAAAACAATGAAATTAAAAAAAAGAAATAGTGGAATTGAACTCCTGCCTGAACTAGAGACTAGTTCCAAATACTGAGATTCCTATCATTTTATTGTTTACCATTGTTCCCCTTCAATCAACGTTCTTGCGGCTAATTAGAAAGGCCTATTCGTGATTGACATTGAAACAAAGTAGTTAATTTATTCCGAAAAGAATACAATAATTGAATAGAGTTCCTAATGTATTGTAACATATTTTCCCAGTGGAAATAGGAACTAGTTATGAAATAATTGTAATATTATTAGGATATTGGTTTTGGGAACTAGTATCAAATTTAAAATATTAATTTGTATATATCATCTTTGAAGGTAAAAGACAAGAAAACAGAAAATTAAAAAAAAAATTGATCCAGTATCATTGAACTCCTACATGAACTAGTAGACTAGTTCCAAATTCCGAAATGTCATGTTAATACTTATAGTGTTTTCTCTATCAAAACAAGTTATTAATGGCTAATTGAAAATGATTATTGAAATTCGCGATTGATATTGAAATAAAGTAGTTTATTTATTCTGCAAAATAATTAGTTTATTCTACAAAATAACATAAATAAATAGAGATCCTAATGTATTTCCCAGTGGAGAAAGGAACTAGTGTTGAAATATTTGTAATGTTACTAGAATATTGATTTTGCAAACTGAATCCCAATTTGAAATAATATTTAGGACCATCCTCGAAATTAGGGAAGATAATAAGAAATGCCGACAGAAAATATTGACTAGATATTGATAATTGAACTCATACATGAACTAGGGACTAGTTCCAAATTAAACAAATATTTTAATATTTTCATTGTTTCTCCGTCAAAACTAGTTATTAAGAGTTAATTGAAAGTTGTTATTGAAAGTCGTGATTGATATTGAAACAGAGTAGTTAATTTGTTCCGCAAAATTCATGACTTTGTGACTTAGATATTATTATGAATAAAAATATTTGAATAGGGGTCCTAATGAATAGGGTAAGTTTAATGTTTAAAATATTATGTTTAGACCATCATCGAAGCAGGAAGAACAACACCAAGAAATAAAAGAAAAAATTGACAGCTTCATTTCTTGGGAAAAATTTGATCTTTTAGCACATAAGCTCTGTAAGAACTAGGCAAGTTCCAAATTCCAAAATATGAATTTTGTACTTTCTAGTTTTTGAAGCAGTACTTGAAAGCGGCAAAGGAACTAGTCCATGCATTTAGTTCCATAATTCCTTTTTACTTCAACCGTTCATTGGTTCATTTCAGTTAATTCGCGTCAATGAACGGAATGATCTAGATGAACGTTTGGATCAAAAGCAACTAGGTGAACGAGTGCAAAAAGAATAAAGTGGAGGACAAGGAACTATAGTAAAGGGACGAATGTTTCTTTTGTAGAATAGTACCGATTGTTCATTTTGCGGAGTTCCTTTGAACTAGTTCAATTGTTTTCCTAAATCAAATAATATCAATTGTTTTCCCTACATTCTTTGTTACGGCTAAATAACAAAATGTGTATTGAAATTTGTGATTGATATTGTGACAAGGTTAGATTAATTTGAAAAGAGGGTTAGGTTGAGACAAAATAGTTATTTTTTCGCAAAATACACGATACATTGACCTATACATTATTATCAATAAAATAATTGAATTAGGGTTCTAATGTGTGAACTAAAATATTATTTTTTGATCCTCCCTGAAGTTGAAGTAGAAATACTGAAAACAAAATATTGAACTCTTCCAACACCTAAAGACTATTTCCCAATTCCAACATACTATTTTTATACCCCCAATGTTTTTTTCTTCCCACCAACGGCTAATTAACAAGACCATTCGAAATTCGTGATTAATATTGAAACAATGTAGTTAATTTATTCCGCAAAATACACGATTTTCTAACATTCCGACCTAGACATTATTAAGAATAATATAATTGAATAGGGGTCCCAATGGTTGACAATATATGTTCCCAGTGGAGTGAGGAACTAGTTGTTGTGTTACTTAGATATACATTTTTGAAATTAGTTGAAATTTTAGAATATTGAGGTCCTTCTCGAAGTTGAAGGGGAAATACAAATCAATTAAAAAAAATTGGCCTAATATCACTCAACTAGAAACTAATTCCTAGTTCCAAAATATGAATTTTGCTATTTCAATTAAGTTTCTCTTACTCAACTTAGTTAAGGTTAATTAAAAAGGCCCATGGAATCTAGTGATTGATATTGAAATAGGTAGTTAATTTATTTCGAAAAATACACGATTTTTGTTACACTTCAGCCTAGACATTATTATAGTGTAAAGATTCCGTTGGAGATAGGAACTAGTTATTTAATAATTAAACTTAATAATTAAGTTATTATTTTTTTATCTGATTAGGTACGTGGTCCTCGACTTCGAACATTTAAGATGAAAGAGAATTGAGAAAAAATTTAGAAAGTTAGTTTCT
>NW_026874788.1:0-16903 GCF_032173495.1 Musca vetustissima
ATATCTGTCGGAGTAAGTGTCGCTCAAAATCATGAAAAATATGTTTTTAAATAATTTTTGTGGCGTTGTTTAGTACCTTCTTTGGACTTTTATATCCGAAACAAAGCGACATTCAAATTTTTTTTGCGATCGTCCATGGCGTATTGCGTATACTATGAAAGTTGTAATCATTGTTAATCTATGCCCCATTGGAATTAAACCGGCTTACGCCACGACCTCATACTCGAAAGCAACGCACTGACATTCGACCAATTATATACCCTCCACCAAAAGGTTGACTATATATTAGGTTGGGGAAAAAGAAATCCATTATTTTTTATGAACTATAGGACTTTATTTTGCATGCTTCGGAAATTCAGGAATCCACCGTTTTGTTGTATTATTTGTTACCATTTAAAAGGTAACATCATAACGCCTCTCTCATTGCTCTCCTGCTCTCTATTTGCAAAAAAAACTCTAGTATTCGATTTTCACAATCCTACCAAGATACCAAATTTTTATCATTAAAAAAATTTTGCAATGCAAGAAAAATATGATAATCGCTTGGTGTCCAAGTCTGGACTGTATTGCGAATATATTAAAATTTCCCAACCAAGCTCCCGAAGTTTCTGGCGAGTCACTGTAGATGTGTGTGGTCCAGCGTTGTCATGGTGGAATACGACACATGTCCTGTTGGCCAATTCAGGCCGTTTCTTTTCAATTTTAAATGGCTTTATGGTCGATGTTACGACTGTCAACATATACTAAATTTTGGTCAGATATAGAGATGCTTATTACAATGGGATAAAATTATGTAAATAAATTAAAAGCAAAATATCGAAATCTAAACCGATTTCATCATCATGTCACATGTTCGGCCACATTTTGAATTCTTTATTTACATATAAATCCAAATTTCGTGCAAATGTAAGGATAAAGAGCGACTTTGGTGCACCATTTACACAAGAACTGACGAAAATATATATGGAACAGATATCTAAATCTGACTCGATTTCCACGAAATTTAACACACATCATTCTAGACTTTATTCAGTACGCTATGCCAAATTTGGTGCAAATCGAAGGATATATGTGGACTTTGGTGCACCATTTACATTAAATAGGACGAACATATATATGGGAGCTATATCTAAATCTGACTCGATTTCCACGAAATTTAACACACATCATTCTAGACTTTATTCAGTACGCTATGCCAAATTTGGTGCAAATCGAAGGATATATGTGGACTTTGGTGCACCATTTACCATAAATCGGACGAAAATATATATGGGAACTATATCAAAATCTGAACCGATTTTCAAGAAACTTGATACACATCTTTCTAGATCTAATTCATTGCGCTGTGCCAAATTTCGTGCAAATGGAAAGATATATAGGGTCTTTGGTACACAATTTACATGAAATCGGACGAAAATATATATGGGAGGTATATCAAAACCCGAACCGATTTTCAAGAAACTTGACACACATCATTCTAGACCTAATTCATTGAGCTGTGCCAAATTTCGTGCAAATCGAAAGATATATAGGGACTTGGTACACCATTTACATGAAATCGGACGAAAATATATATGGGAGCTATATCTAAATCTAGACCGATTTTCAGGAAACTTAACACACATAATTCTAGACCTAAAACATTAGGCTCGTGCAAATCGAGAGATATATAGCCCTTCCAACGAGCATAAATCTGAAATTGTTTCATCGATACTTTACGAGAAATCTATCAGTGCAGCCATCTGCCGAAAAATAATAGATTTCTTTTCCCCCAACCTAATATATATTTGGGGAGGCCTACAATTTCATTGTTTCGAATTATTGTTGTGACATTAAAATGTGAAGACTTCGGATATTAAAATTAATCATGTATATGAATACAGCAACAAGTGTTCTCAATCTATAAACATGCACTGCAATCCAGAATTCTAGCAAATTTCAGAATATTATTTCTAAAATATCATAAATTAATTTGCTTAATGTGGCATTCTTGTCATCAATTGTTATCTAAATACGTATCGTTTTGCCTTTTCCAACCAATTACTAAAAAAAAATACCTAATAAATATTATAATAAATCGTAAAGCACTTAATAACCAATTTTTGACAGTAATCATATATAATATAAATGATAGAATGAAAAAAACACATAAACATGATGATAGTTGAGTTGATGAGTAGACGGTAGACTTACCTTACCAAAAAATCGTAGAATACCTGAAATGAAATGAAATTTATGAATGAGAAAATAAATACGAAGAAGGAAAAAATATTTGAAACATATATTTTGTGGGGGTGAAGGTCATTGTGTGGGGAATATAAGGAAATAGTGAGTAAACAATAAATTGCAACAAACCAGCAAAATAAAACTATTTTAATTTAACCATTGGTATATCAGTTTCAATTTGTTTCAAAGATATTTATGCTGGTACAATTAGCTTGAAGTGTTAAATTAGTTGACATATATTCATCATTTTTTGCAGTAAATCTAATTTTGGTGTAACGTGCGACTTCGTCCAAAACTAATGAACTGGATTAGGCATAAAGAATTTAAAGAGTTCTCGAATAAGGTCGAATATACCATTGTAGAAGTTTACATCGAAAATGAAATCGGCAAACCACGTGGTATTGGCAGAATGGGGAAAATTTCGCAAAAAAAATCGGCAGACATTGTTGACCTCATTGAGAAGGTTTATACTTTTTAATCGAGTTTCTGCATACCAGAGTATAGTAAGATTATATGAGTAGAATGCAAACAGAATACTGAAAAAAAAAACATGGTGACGTTAAAAATAAATTAAGACGAACCACATAATATGAGGTGAAATATAGTTTTGAAGATGTATATACTAATCTGCTGTTTGACCATAATACAGAAAAGAATTCAAAGACAAGTAGAAACCATTCTGAGATGAGAATAAGCTTATTTTAGACCAAATAAAAGCTATTCTAATAAAGCCATCATTCTACGAGCCATATAAGGAGAATCTTTATGATGGCGCACCCCCTGTACCTACTATTCATCGACTCAAGAATGCTTTCTATACCACCAGACGAACTGTCATATGGGTGTCACAGAACAAAAAGGAAGTAGCGCGCTAATAATACCCTATATGGTCACGAAATTGAGGTCGGCCAAGAAATATCTATGGCAAAAACAAGTAAGGAAAACAGTAAATTCGGACTGGGCCGACTATATGATAACCTTCACCACTTTGGATCGCGTTTTTTTTTTTTTGTTATATATCTTTATCTGAACAGATTTCAGGGAAACTTGACAGAGACTAATTTATATTACTTCAATGCGTTATGTCAATCGGCCAACCTATGAATCTTTTCGGAAAGCTTAGCAACATCATTCTAGGCTTAATGCAGTACATTATACCAAAATTCATGCAAATCGAAAGATATATACAGGGACTTTGGTGCACCAATTACATAAAATCGGACAAAAATATATATGGGACATATATCTAAATCTGAACCGATTTTCCCAAAACTTAGCACACGTCATTCTAGGCTTAATTCAGACGATATGCCAAAAGTGGTGTAAGTCGAATGATTTTCAGGCACTTTAGTGGACTATTTACCTAAAATCGGGCGAAACTATATATGGGAGCTATATCAAAATCAGAAACGATTTTCACGAAACTTAACACACATCATTCTAGATCATATTCATTACGCTGTGCCAAATTTCGAAAATCGAAAGACATATAGGGACGAACATATATATGGGAGCTATATCTACATCTGAACCAATTTTTTCCAATTTCATAGGGTTCGTCCTTGGGCCAAACAAATGAGTTGTGCCAAATTTCGTCCAATTCGGATCACAAATGCGACCTGTACTTTGTTAACAATTTAACATGGAAAGCCGGACGGACGGACAGACATGCATAAATCGGCTCAGATAGTGATTCTATGCATATTCTCATAAGGAACCATGGGTCTATCTCGATTATTATTGCCTGTTACAAACATATGCACACTGTACCACAGTGTGGTGAAGGGTTTAAAAACATACAGTTCGCGTATTCGTTGAAATCAGTTGATGCGCATGTTTTCGTATAAACCGAATAAACCTCTTCCAATAATTATACATTTTTCGAGGTTTCATTAAGCGGCCAAAGTGTGCCGCTCGATGCACTTTACTATGCAAAAGCCTAAAAATGACTAAAATGGCGCAACGTGCCTACGATTTTCATGCGCATCCGATTTCAGTAATCTCCTATGAAAATACACAAAAGGACGCCTATTTTAAAGAATCGGTTAAGAACCGCGGATGTGCCTGCACAATCGATTTTGGATTAAATACGCATATTATTCGCGTATCGTTATATTTTTGACCTATTTTCACACAGATTCGCGTATATGATAACACAAGAATGAACGTACGTGAAATTAATTCGAAGAAAAGCGCGATTATATTCGTGAATTTGTCAAAATAAATTTTTACAGTTTTTCCCACATTTAAGGTACCTATATCCGCCGTTTTATTGGACGGAATTGAACATGGATGGACTCATTAGATCCGGCACGTAAAAAAAACTAAAATCAAGGTTCCATGGAATTTGAATCACTTTAGTCCATTATCTGGATGCGCGTCCTAATTATAAGAAAAATTCAAAAAACACCGAAAATCCGGCTTCAAAATGTCAGCATCCATTTTGGGTGGATGCAGTCATTATATCGAAAAATCATACATTACAACCATATTGTCCATGGGGTATTCTGCAACTTAGTCACAATGTAGTACCATTTAGTAGACATTAGTGGAAATTTTCAAAATTTTCATTCTACACTCCTATCCAAACTCCAAATTTCAGGATTCCAGCTCTATTGGTTCACCCAAAATCCGAATGCAGTAATAATCGTATTTCCAAATCCAAATTGTACCAAATATAGGACCATTTAATATCTTCCGTATACATAAGTACAAATTTCCAAAACTACCTACATATTGCTATCCTACACTCCAAATTTCAGAATTTCAGTTTCATCCGTTTCTTCAAATTCCAATTGCACCAAATTTAGTACGTATCAGTACTTTATGTATAGAGGAGTACATGCTTTCGAAATCCCCTCTTTACATCCACCCTACTTCTCAACCTTAATTCCAGGGTGCGAAGAATGATTAAAATACGCTCTTTCTCACGAATGCTCACGGGCGAGAATTCGAATGTTTTCAATTTATCGCGAATGATAAAGCTACAAAGAATGCACAAGCATTTGCAATCTCTGGCGAATGTTCGCATTGTACGAAAACATTACGAACGATAAAATTTCGCGTCGTCGATTCATTCTTTCGCGAGCATTTGTTGCTGAAGAACATTTTTTTGAAAATTTCAAAAAATAAATGTTCGCGAATTCTCGCGACCACTGTTAAAAACAACACCAAACAAAAATATCATTAAAACACACACAAACAAAGAAAGAATGTGTGTGTAGCAGAAAGTGTGTGGAATAAAAAAACACGTGTCCAACAACTATTGAGTTCACGAACGTTTGTTGTTGCCGTTTTGAGAATTCGCGAGAATTCGGGAATGTTTGTTTCATTCGTGAGAGAATGTTAGAAACAATTTCAACCACCAAACGAAACGAACGAACGTTGTTGTGCGCTCTCACTCGTTTGTTATGTGTGTGCGAACATTCTCTGGCGAATGTTCGTTTGTTAAAGAATTTATCGCCATAAATTCATTCTTAAAATGAGCACAAAACGAAAAGAACGTATTTTGATCATTCGCGAGCGAATTTTTGGGCGCCCTGCTTAATTCGCATTCCAATTGTGCCAAATTTCAATAGGATGTATCTCGCCACTGAGAATGTCGGCCTGTACCCTTATCAAACATAGGTTCACATTAAACATTTTCTGCCAATAGGTATTTATTATACTTCAGCTCGTAGGTTTTACTGCTTTTTTTCAATACGGATGTGACTAAATCGGGGATATAATAATCACAATAAAACCTATTCAGACATAGGTTGAAAAGAGGGGCGGATGATACCACCACATGTCCAACATGAGAAGGACATACACTTAAGCCATATGAGGCCTGTTGTGCGCTCTAGATGTGCGGAGAAAGTACAAATCAAGAATTAGTGAAAGTGTATAATATAAAGAAAAACATTTGGGTTTGATTCCCTATGAATCTAGGAATTCCGTGTTTTTTGCGAACTCCTTCAGTTTTTTCCATTCACACCCCCTCAGATCGCTTAGTCCGTGAAGAGTGTCATTTCCCATGAATTGTTTCCGAAGGCATGTAAATGCTGGACAATGGCATAGGAAATGTTCCAGCGTTTCCCCACACGCTCTGCACTCGTTACTTCCTTGGCATCCAATCATGAGTAGATGTGCCTTCAGGCCGAGGTCGGCTTATTTCTTTTTTGTTTAGCGTTAGGATTTGCTTAGTTTTGTCTTCACTTGGTTCGTCCCATAAGATTTTTGTAATTTTCCCTGTCCCCTCATTATCCCAAAGGGTTTTGTGGGCCTCATGTGCCCATTCCCTCATTTCTTGGCGTGTTTCGCTAAAGGGTTTGGCGGTATACACCTCTATTGTGGGTAGTGCAATGGCACTCCTGGCTAGATGATTTGTTATCTCGTTGCCTATGATTGCTTGGAGACCCGGTACCCATATAATTCGTACAGGTCCTTGTTGTGAGAAATCATTAATGGTATTTATACGAATAAGTCTTCTAAAATTTTCATTTCATTATTTGGACCGGAGATTTTTAGATAACTTTAAAGAAAACCATGGTGAATATTGCAGGTTTAAAATCAGGTTGCTACTTTCAAAAACCGTAATACAGATGGTATTTTTTAAAACCCAAATATAAATAAACACTCATTAATCGTTTTCTCATTTATCCCCAAACAAGCAATTAAGCGATTATATTAACAGCATAATAAATAGCCGTGTTCTCGGACATCCTAATTAATTCAGCGATTTAAAATAGTCTTAAATTAGGGTGAAGATATCAATTTCATTAAAGTATCAACTTTCATATATGTAGGTACAGTGGAAGCGTGATACAGAAGCGTGTTTTATTCGATAATTGCTGTAGACAGTTTATCTTATCACTGCAATCTGTACAATTAGGTTATTTGCATATTTAAAAAAAAAAAATAATAATATAAACAATGTTGATATTAATTTCCTACTGCAGAACAATACATAAATTAAATCGATATTTATATTCTTTATTTTCAAACGCGAAAGCGAAAGTAATTGAAATTTCGCTTTTTTGTTTTCTAACTTCACACATTATGAAATCAAAATATTAGCACTAATAAAATCATGTCTAATTGTTTCAGAAGTTTCCTAAAATATCGACACATGTTATGTATTTTTGTTGAAACATGTTTTGTGAATAAGCTGTCGAACATGCTTAAAAACAGTTTGTTTTTTTATTTTCGGTTCTATATGTATGGCAAAAACAAGTTGGTGACAAAAAATTATTGGTGGTTTTTTGACAAGCGACCGAACAACTCGAAAATAGGGGAAACGACAAGAAAAAAAAAAACAAATTACTATTAAGTAAAACATGATTAGAGTTCATGTTGAAGAACGCACCATCTGATTGACTTCTACATGTTTGGTAGTCGCAACAAATTATGTATTTTGTTTGTTTTCTGTTAAAATTTGCTTAACTTCCAGCTATTAAAATGGAAACAAATCGATAGATTAGTTTGTTGCTGAACAGTGTTTTAAAAAGTATTTTTCCAGGGTAGTCATATAGAGAAATCGATGGTTCTTTGAAATCTTCAGCATGAAAAAACTGACTACTGAACTAATTATCTGTCCATGATCAGGAAATGAACGAATAAGTTTTACGCTGTTCCGGGATTATATTACGCTATTCCGGGATTACGACATATTCGAAATCATTTTTTTCTCAATAAATTGATGTTTGCAAAAGAAAAAATGTTCATACAACACCAGCGGGGACCCGGAACGAAATCCTAAATAAGCGCTTGTATCAGAAAATAAACGTAATATGAGCTAGAATGACATAAGAGTTCCAGCTTACATTGTGGACTTGCTTGAACTCACAGTTTATTTTCAATTGATTGTAATTACTCGACAAATCCTGACTCAAATAAGTTGTCGATGTTTGTCGTCTTGTGGAACACATAATCAATGACAAAGCGAAGAACGCGATCTAAATTGTTTAGGGGGTAACCTTACTCTTCAAACGATGCTTCTGCAGTCAGGAATCCGCAAATCCTGACTGCAGAAGCATCGTTTCTGCAAACAGGCATAACTGAACTGGTAAGGGTTTATGATATTGGCACGAACAGATTAACACCCGGAAGAACCTATGTTTTTTTTTACTTCTAATTTGCAGAATATAGAAGTTCTGATTTACGCTGTGATAGATTCTTTATTGAATCAAAGTTCTGATTTTTTTCTGTAGGATATTCCAGAAGTTTTGTTACTTTTTCCACAATGGATTGGTCTTATATTTTTGGGAAGCTCAATATTTTAATCCAATATTTTCAATATTTTAATCCACAATGTTTTCAGCTCTATATTAATCAGACGGATTCTTATCGTCCTTTTCTGGCCAGTGGACTGACGAAGCCTCCAATGACGAGGGACCTCAAGAACGTGCGATTCCGTTCAATCAGCTTCAACAATTGTCACGTTGTACTATGTCGCGAGTTCATACTAACAGTGGCCATCAATAGAAGGAGTTATCGTAGGTGGATGAAATTTGGTACAAGTGCTCATTATTGGCCGAAATAGCAAGTGACAAAACATTGGATAGATCGGACCAAGATTTGATATACCTACCATATAATAGGTCTTGAAATTTCCTGTCTTTTGGCTTATATAATCTTCAATAGTCAACCAAATTCAATAGCAAATTACTATACATAAGTCTATAATGCTAAGTTAGGATAAGAGGCTTTCCATGGACGTTGTAAGATTTGCGGAGCAATATAGTCGGAGTTAATTTCCTTCTATGGCATTAATAAAAATTTCGTAACCGTTCGTATCTTCAAAATTTTCTTTAATTGAGAAAATCATAAAAATTTCAGGGCTCCTTAAAGAAAAGTGCACTCGATTCAAAATGAGACACCTGCTCGTAATCGATGCATTATTAATGTCGTAGGATGATTAATGTCTTATTTTGTTGTTAGGCTAAGTGGCTTTCCATGGACGTTGTAAGATTTGCGGAGCAATATAGTCGGACGGGGCAGAGCACACAACACCCTACACAATTACCATCGAACTCTAACCTTCTGAGGATCTATATTCCTAACCTGTACAATATTTTTCCGTATTTCCTCTCTCTCTTGAACGATAAGAGGTCAACAACTGATCTTTCATACCGTGATCATTTAAAGCATAAGATTAAGATGTTATTATTTCATACAAAAATATCTTGGTTCATTTGACACGCTAAATATTGACAGATCATTATAAAAACATCCCTTCCGCGTGTAAAATTTGTGATGTTGTGCTTTAAATTAAAAATATTGTTTTTTTGGTTCATTTCATCTCCTATATATCGTCTGATCAATACCTTGACTCCAACCGGAACTTCATGTAGAACTTGATAGCGATCAACGCGATATTTCCGCCCTCTAGTGTGGTAATGGATTACTAAATAATATTAAAATACGTAGACCCCCGTAAATATTTATGTATAACACCTAGATCCGAGTAGACATATCACTATAATTGGTATCAATTTAAGGGGAATGGGGGTCCGCTTAAGAGCCAACAACTCCTCTTGAATATACTATCAACTTATGAGGTCTATGCCTTTCGGTAATAGTCTAGGTCCATTTATGATGCTGATCCCTGATCAGATCTCTTTTTCTTTGTAAAATTTCGTGATGTTGATGTCATAATTGTGGCCTTTAAAGCGACCAGAAAACAGACAAATATTATCCGATCATTATCGAAAACAATAGGGGTCTTCATTGGTCAGAATTTAATAAAGATTTGTCCATAGCTATGGCCTAAAACGTGTTTACAAATTATAATGGACAGACGAACACACATGGCTACAACGACTCAGCTAGTCGAGGTATGACGATCGGAATTCTAAATCGGAATTCTTTGAGGCTAACTCAATGCTATAATAGACCTGAATGGATTCTAAATTAGCTTAAGGGAAACCCCCCCCCCACTACCGATTTTAATTTTTTAAGATTTTCAATGGGCTGGTAAATGTATACAAATACTTGTTAAGGTTTGTAAATTTGCACATATAAAACTGAAGATTTGAAAGAGAAGAAACATAATTTACAACAAATTTTTGTTATTGTTTTGTTGTTGTTTTTTGTAGTTAAAGAAAAATCCTTATTTTTGATGGTGGGCATGATAACTCCTCACTGGAACATCGGAATCCGAAAATTCCAACGGTGTTAGAAAGAGTACATGTCTGGCTCTCATATGAACTAGGATTTTTGACTTCGCTCTAAAATTAACAAAATGGTGGACCTTTGAAAAAATATTTTTTGAAAATCGCCGATTTTTTACCAAAAACCAAGTTAAAAAATAAGGAAGATCTTCACCGATTGGCTTTATCCTAGTTCATACGAGAGCTATACACTCCCAGGGAAACGTTACAAAATTTGGAACCGATTGGATTATTAGTTTTTGAGTTGTCGTGCCCGCCATTCGCAAATAAATGTTTAGAGAAAAACGCGTTTAAAGTTTGAGAAGCCCTTCAGCCGTCACTTGATGCTGACACAATAAATCGGCTATATCTTCAAGAGTTCTTGAGATTTTCACTTGAAATTTTGTAGAGACATTCTTTAATCAGTGTAGATTCGAATTATATCAACAGAAATTTTGACCCCGAGAATGGGGGGTCCCCTTCATATGAGATTTTTTCTTTTTTAATATTGCCCCTTTGTGATTAATGTGTAATCTGTGTAATCTGTAATACATACAGCATCCATCATCGAACCTCATATAGATTTAGAAAAAATATTACTGTACAAAATGTTGGCTCAAATCGGACACTCACACGATATTCTACATTTAATGTTTACCAACATGTTGAACATTTTGTGGTGCAGATACTAGAGGTAGTGTGTACCGATATTTCCTGCCATCGAATTTGAATAAAATGTGGAAAAATATGACGATTTGTAAGATTTGGACCAAATTGTCGATTTGTCGTATGCAATAGGCAGAAAGACGGACAGATTAACATCTCTAAATTGACTCCGAATCGTGGAGGAAACTTTTTTTCATATCAAAGGGTATATTCCCTAATTAGTTTAAAATCTGAGGATATACAAATATATACACAGACAGATAACCACTGGGCAATACTATAACTTGTGGATGAATAGTTCTAAATAGACTCCGAATCGATCCCTCATTGGCTTCTAGGCTGGAGGTATAAGAATCGTACACAGCCAGATTACCACTGTGCAATAAGAAGGAACACAAAACAGTATCAAAAAATCAACTATAATGTATAAAAATACATTTAAAAATATATACCGCCAAAAGAAAAACAGTACAAAACATGTTCAGACAAATCACTGATGGCAATCGGCAACGGTTTAATTTGAAATAATTTCAAATTAAATATTATCTACAAATTGTTAATTAAATGAAACGATCACTGAGACAGCTGTTAACAAAATGCCCCGAGAAAAAGAGGTAGCTGATTAATAACATAAAAAAAACCCAACGAAGAACACAAAGACTAATTAACTCATGGAAGTGCCAATTTAGTGCCAGTAGCGATAATACGTAAAGATCTGTAATTGAAAAAAGGTGATAATAAAGTTTTTTCACCTCCGCGAACAATGAGAATGGCCGATAGATGAGTTTCGCTTTAAACAAATTAACAAGAAATTCATTAGGAACTGTAAAATTAAAAAGGAACAACAACAACTGAAACAAAATTAATAGTGTTGCTTCACTTGTTAGAATCAGAAAAAAAACACTTTCAATTTCAATTCGATGCTAACAACCTGTTCTCGTTTTGACGTAGAAGGAAATGATGTTGAAGAAAATAATAAAACAAAATAAAAACAAAAGCATATTATTGCGTAACTTATGCGGCTACTCTTGTTCCTACTCCTGTTGTTGTTTTCGTTTATTCTGGTTATCAGGTTGCTCTGTGTGAACAAGGTCAATGTGGCATCTTTTCGGTTGGTGTTGTCTTCCAAATAATGTTCCATTACCACTGACATATCATAAAAACCTGGAGATCCAGTTTTAGCCACAGCATGCAGTTCGCCGGTTTTTCGTTGCATAGCAGATGCCATTGGCATCACAATGTATTTGAATATCCTGCTAAACTCGATTTTGTGGCCTTCAGTAAGTCAGTGATCTGCTGCATTCTTGGCATCCAATACAGGACAAATGAACAGCATGGAATGAAGGAAAATGATTGAAGATAAATTTTGTTTTGTTCATTGTGGAATTTGGGAACCGTGAATATAGTCATGGGCTAGGCAAAAAAATGGTGGTTCTTAGAAGCGGGAAAAAATCGACCACGCAAAGGATTTTGTTTCGATTACTCCGAATGTATGGCTATAAACAAAAATATACCAAAACGGCGAAGCTTACTTTTTTGGTGATCATAAGCATGGATTTTTGCGGTATATTTTTGTAAAGACTATCAGGACTACAAGAGTGAAATTTTATGAACTTTCCTTAGATTCGGAAGACTAATGTTTTTTAAACCTGATTTTTGAATGTATGTTTGGAAGAACCAATCGTGGGTTTTTTAGAATATTTTTCCAAGCGTGGATTTTTAATAAGCGTACACATTTTTTATGACATGTATTTCGTTTAGGTCCTTCCCATATTAGTTTATCAGGTACGATCAGGACCCATAAACTATCAGAACATAAGCATGGTTTTTAAGAATATTTTCCATTATTTTAAAAACTATAAGCGGGATACTATGAGAAAAAATCGAGGTAATGGTCTGGTCGTATCATCGTTTTTACTCTCCTAGCACATCGTAAAACCATATTTATTCCCCTCACAACTATGTTGAAAGGGTAGTATAGCTTTATGTGGCTCCAGAAGTTTATAAAGTGGTCTTAGACACACGTACCGATCGTATACCGATCGTCATATCTCGACTAGTTGAGTCGATTTAGCCATGTGTGACCGTCCGTCTACCCATTATAATTTTTAAAGACGCTAAAGACCACAGTTAATGACCAATCATCACGTAATTTTGCATGTTGGACCGATTCTGACCAAAGAAGACCCCTGTTTTTGATAACGGTCGGCTAATATTTACGAGATGGACATAAATATTATTTTTCCTTTGTTTTTCTGATTGCTCTGACCGGTTTAAATGGACCAATATTTTGTGTGGCAATATTTGCATTATATAGCGTATAGAGTTATTACTGACGAACATTGACCCCATAAGTTGATAGTATATCCAGTTCATGATCTTTAAATTGATACCAACCATAGGGATGTGTCTACTCGGATCTGGGAGTTATTCTCAAATATTTACGGGTATCTATGTATTCTGATACCATTACCACACTAAAGGGCGGAAATATAGCGATGATCGCTATGGAATTTTAGATAATGTTCCGTTTGGACCGAAAATGTATGTTTGTCAAGTATTTTAATCTGTCTAGAGGACATAATTATAAGCCGAGCATCAAAATTCTAACACAGGGAAAGGGATCTGGTATACTATTGAAAATGGCTGTTTTGATAATGATCGGCCAAAATGTAGGAGGTAAAATAAACCAAGATATTTTTGTGTAAAACAAGAAAATTTAAAGGAGAGTTCAATTGTCGAAAAATACCCAAGCTAGGAATATAAATCCACAGAATGTCAGACTCGTGGTAGTTGTGGGTGTAGGGTATTATATGTTCGGCTCCGTCCGACTAGGCTGCTCCGCTCAATGGTTTATTCGAATATTTCAAACTAATAATCAAACATTTAGTGTTTTAAATGAAATATTATGAATTTGAAATACAAATCAATCAAGTGTAAATCTCAAGAACTCTTGAAGACATAGCCGATTTATTGTGTCAGCATCAAGTGACGGATAAAGGAATTTTCGGATTCCGATGTTCCAGTGAGGAGTTATCATGCCCGCCATCAAAAATAAGGACATCTTTTTAAATACAAAAAACAACAACAAAAATGTTTGTAAATTATTTTTCTTCCTTTTTAAATCTTCAAATATATATCGACGTCTCCGAACCATAGTATGCTAAGTCGACTTAGCATGTTTTAAAGTTCTTTACGTTTTTAGATACTACGGTCCTTAATTTACATTCACTGAAATTTTGGTAATCATCGGCCAATCCAAACCAAAGTTATAAGCAAAAATGTACTTAGCATGGCACGTACGATTAAAGAAATTTCCTTACTTTGAAAGCTTCTGCTGAGAAACTCACTTTTCAGACTTAGCATACTATGGTTCGGAGGCGTCGATATGTGCAAAGGTACCTTAACAATTCTCAGAAAATGCTCAGATCAATGCTCAGAAAATTAAAGTGGCACACAGCATTATACCTTCTATTATTACGTTCCAAAAAGTGAAACACCCCCAAACCATCTGTCGCTGAAGATCTTTATGTGAGCAGCGCCACTAATATTTTTTGCCATCTGATTGTGAAACGGTTAATATTAATTTCATCAGACCAAATCACATGTTTGCGAACCTCTGATTTTCAATGTTTGCATTTTTTACCAAATTTTAAATGCTCTTTATGTGCTTGTTTTATAGGCCTGGTTTATTTTTTCTTGACTGCTGCAACTAGACTAGTACTACCTAGGAAACCAATCATTAACGTGCTTATTTATTGCTTTGGCAGCTAGTTTTGGTGTTCTAGTATCTCTATTCCTCATTAAACTTTCATTATGTCGAGCATCTGCGTCAGTTAACAATCTTGAGCAACCAGATGCGATATATTTCGATGATATATTTATTTTCATTTACGAACAATTCTGCATGACTGTCCAATATCAATAAGAAATAAAGAAACATTGTTGTGAAGTGCCAATAATATTTTGGAACCTCACTTAAATTTTAAAAGTCGATATCAAACAAAAACTGAATTAAAAATAACTGTAAAATATAAATTAACAATTGCAGAGTAACATAAACCAACATCAGCAAAAGTGTACGTATTTGCCAATTATTGGGATCGTTCACGATAATCAGAATTGTAATTGTTATTTTTTGCATCATAATATAATCCAGTGAATAGCGAATAAACATTCCAATATTCGTTTAAATAACTAAAAAAACTATTGACGTTTTAGTAGAAAATGGACCAACCCTTTTGCTCGTCACTGTATACCAGAATTCTTTATTTGAAAGAGGACTTCAAGACCTTTTCGTTTTTAGAAAATTTCAAATATCTCAAATCTGAAAAAAATATAGAATATATCCGATTTATATTAAAGAGGACTTCAAGATCTTTCCAATGACGACCCGCTGATAGACTGATGTCATTGTGCTCAATTAAAAATGACAGTATATGGAAAATACCCTTGGAATATTATTTCCATAATTATCAGAATCTTAAATTTGTATTTTTGTAGGCTATCAACCCTACCCTATCAGAACTGTTAACGTGGAATTTTAAGAATATTTTTCAATGTTCACACCGTCAACCTTTACATAAGTCTGACCACAAGTCACGCTTCGGAATCACTAATTATTTATTTATTTTTATTAATTCTTATAAAAAATGATCATGATTCCTTTTTTTATTTAACTTGACATTAGTAGAGTTATAAACTATACAGAACAAGCATTTAAAAATTCATAACCAGATCATTCATGTTAATTTGGCTAAATGGATTTAATATAAAACCAGTAATCAAAGTAGTAAAGTCGGACTGGGCCGACTATGTGATACCCTTCACCACTTCGGGTATATTGTACATATATGTCCTAACAATTGCATGTCAATGATCCCTCTTTCTCCAACCTATCCTAACTTTAATTTCATTCGAGCAGATTTAGAGCCGTCTGCGTAACATGGGGAAAATTTATGAAAAACGATTTATAGCAAAATTAATACACGCTATTCGGTACGCCGCGTTGTTAAAAATATAATCTATATGAGGGAGCTATATCTAAATCTGAACCGATTTTCACGAAACTTGGCACACGTAATTCTGGGCTTAATTCAGTAGACTCTGCAAAAATTCATGCAAATCGAAAGATGTATAAGGACTTTGGTGCACCATTTACATAAAATCGAACGAAACTATGTACGTGAGCTGTATCTAAATCTGAACCGATTTTTACGAAACTTAGCACACATCATTCTATACCTAATTCATTACGCTGTGCCAAATTTCGTGCAAATCGAATGATATTAAGGGACTTTGGACCGTTTATGGGAGCTATATCTAATCTGAACCGATTTTTCCCAATTTCAATAGGGCTCGTCCTTGGGCCAAACAAATGAGCTGTGCCAAATTTCATCCAAATCGGATTATAAATACGACCTGCACTTTGTTTACAATTTAATTATGCATAAATCATCTCAGAAAGTGATTCTGAACCAAGGGTCTATCTCAATTATTTTTGCCTGTTACAAACATATGCTCAAAGACATAATACCCTGTACCACAGTGTGGTGAAGGGTATAAACAACTACAGGCGATTTCGTTTGACGTCATTGTCAGATCACGACATCGAACTGAGGCAGATAAACTAGAATAAAACACCAGACAAATTATCTTGAAATAAATTTAATGAAATTTAGTATTTCATATTTATTTCATTTATTACCTAATATTTATTTATGGAATTTTGACTTTTTATAAATCAAATTTAAAGTTGAAGTGATGATGATACAAAACAAAAAATACTCAGGATGTAACTAAAATCCTGTCATGATTAATATCTGTCTGAATTACTTTAATGTGTGTGTACAGCAATACGTAACTCAAAAAAAAACAAA
>NW_026874789.1:0-16938 GCF_032173495.1 Musca vetustissima
TACTTCAGATAAAACCATGCCGAAAAACATAACCCCATACCAATGTCATTCGTATAGGTCCCAGCTGATTTTTGTTTTCTTTGGAAATACATATCACCATGCCATAGTCCCCATGCAAATGTCAGGATTTATATAACTTTTTTTTATTAGTGGGTACTGTGATAATGGGTTCATATATAATATTTTCTCCTTAAATGGTTTTAAACTTCTAATAATCCTAATGTCAAATTACAGCCGTTTTATTTCCAAAATAATACTTAAAGACCATTTTGCTACTTACCCACTATAGTCGCGTCAAGATCCACTTGAATTTTTCATCTTGAGTGTCTGTATTTAGTTATTTCGCCATGGCCTCACATAGAGCTCTAATGATTTCTTTTTTAAGATGCATCTCATTTTAGAGCGTATTAAAACTCATCCTGGCTAAAATTAACAATGTTTTTCCTCTGTTTTAATATGAAATTATTTTCCACAACAGACTTTAACGAGTTTAAAATATTTTCACACCAGAAAAGAGTGGTTTTTATTCGGTTCTTTTTTTGGGTAGTACGTTTTCTTGACCCTAATATTTTACAAAACTTTATTGAATGTGAAAAGAAGGAATATTTTTTTCTGTTTTTTTTTTTTTTAATTTCAATTTATTTTATATTAATTTCTTCCCGGTGGGAAATATTTTAAACTCGTTAAAGTCTGTTGTGGAAAATAATTTCATATTAAAACAAGGAAAAACATTGTTAAGTTTAGCCAGGATGAGTTTTAATACGCTCTAAAATGAGATGCAGACTCTTAAAAAAGAAATCGTTAGAGGCTTCTATGTGAGGCCATGGCGAAATAACTAAATACAGACACTCAAGATGAAAAATTCGGCTGGGATCTTGACGCGAGGCCTTTTTATAGTGGGTAAGTAGCAAAATGGTCTTTAAGTATTATTTTGGAAATAAAACGGCTGTAATTTGACATTAGGATTATTAGAAGTTTAAAACCATTTAAGGAGAAAATATTATATATGGATTAAAGATAGCCCCCATTATCACAGTACCCACTAATAAAAAAAGTTATATAAATCCTGACATTTGCCTGGGGACTATGGCATGGTAGTGCTATGTTCTTAGAAGAAAACGAAAAGTGGGCTAGGACCTATACGAATGACATTGGTATGGGGTTATGTTGGCATGGTTTTATATTGAAGATATTTTGTGAAGAAGTAGCTTATCCAACAAGTTTTGGATAAACAAATTGCAATCACTTTGTAAACCCCTTTATATTGCCGAGTCAATATTTTAGATATATCCCATTTCAATGCCAAAAATCATAGGAGTAATGACATTTGATGGTAAAATGTCCAATTCCTATCTTCAATACTGCAATTTCTGTCGTTATGCCTGTAAGAAGGAAGAAAGATGGACATGGCTAAATTTGTGAAAGTCTTGCATATTCGCATATCGGAAATTTTGATTCGAGATACGTAATTTTTCATTGAATATTCAAGCATTTGAGAGATTTTGGGTAGTCATTTAGAGCCACAGATTGCTCTGCGAAATCTTCAGTGTGTAACTACTTAAACCATGAATTATGCCATGTACAGATGAGCGTTGTTCGCTCTCTCATTCGTTGTTCGACCCTTAATTATGAAGTAATTACTTAGTTCCCCATACAAAATTTTCTGAGCGAACACCTACTTTTGTACGTTGTTCAATTCGAATCACTCTCTGAATAACGAAGAAATTTGTCCCATCCCTAACAATTAAGAGTATTCACCGAAAATAAATTAATTTTGACAGCTTGAAAATATTTATCAAATTTTCAAACTTTTTCAGTCAAATTGAAAATGGTGAATGAAAAGTAAAAAATTGTCTTTGCAAATTGTATGTAGAGGGATCTAAATTTAGTTGTCTACATAATGCAATATGTCAATCAGCATTCGTGATCGACTGGGCTCGGGAGGTTTTAGGCCAATGTATCAAACATAAAGAACTATAATGGCACGAAAAATCCATGATGCACTGCATACGTTTGGACAGGGTTCTCAATCCTGGCATGACTTTGAGAGCAGCAAATCTTAATGCCATCTCTGCAGCCACTTATCCCTCTTATCAACTTTTTTCCATAGCTGAAGGCTGCACAAAGAAGTACTCTATGTTTGGTGATTAAGACTACTTATGTTTCGCATCATCCATGAAAACGAGGGTTGACCTATCTCTTCGAACCTTTAATGTATTTGAAATACAATGCCTTTCTTGTTGTCGGTATTCACTATAAATGTATCGGCAACAACAACACATTCTGGAGAAGTTCTCTAACTAATTGAGGTTTCCTATCTTTCATTTTTTTTTTTTTTTTAGAGTAGTCTATACATATTTTTTTTGAATCGCTCTTTGCCCTTTGGGCTAGATTCTCGTTGGATCGTAGGCAACCTCATTTCACTAGATTTTTTTTATTCACTAATATAACAATTGCCAGGAAGCCTCCTACTCATGACGCTTAAAACTGGACTAGGTTCTTTGTCCAAATGTCTGCTCCTCGTTTGGAAGCGTTCTTCAGGGGTATTTGGAACTTTTTGAATGATGCAGATCGAATAATGAACGAATATACTGCTTATTATTCAATAAGCTTATACTTGTTATTCAATTTGTGATACCTATACAGGGTGAGATGAAAAAACTGCAACCAACTTCAGATTGCTGTTCTAAGCCTCTCGTCCGACTGTATTCGTCTGGAATTCATTATTGGCTGGTAACCCACAAGTGGCTATCGTAAGAGCACTCCAGCATTTAAATGTGAATAAATCTTTTGTGGCTCGTACCATCGCTCGTTATCGTGATACGTGGCTCGACGTCAAGGAAGTGGTCGGAAGAAAACAGCAGCATCAGCAGAAATGATTCGAAACGTGAAGAAGCGACTTGATCGAAATCCACGTCACAGTGGCTCGCGAAAAATGGCTCGTGTGCTGAACATATCGCAATATTCCCATTCGGCAAATATTCTAGAATGAGCTCGGGGTAAAGCTATTGAAATTCCAAAAAGTGCAATAACTTACACCGCAACAAAATGAAAATTGAATCAAAAGAGCTATAGAGTTGCTTCGCTTGGCGAAAGTGGCATTGTCCAGCAGTTTGTAAGCACATAAAATTATCGTGTTTACTTGCCAAAGAGGCCACCAGAACTCAAGCGCCGGTCATGGTGATGGTGTGGGCCGCCATAACAGCCGATGGCCGCTCTCCGCTGGACACGCAAACATTTTGGCCGCCGACCTTTGACATTCAACAGGGCTCAGCACGCGCCACCCAAGAACAAATCTAAACTTATTCTAAAATTTGATGCTATTTCCGACATTTTTTACTTTCATTCAATAAAATTTAAAACAATGTACAAAATATGGCGTTTGGCTTTGTTGCAGTTTTTTACCTCACCCTAAAAATTATTGCGTTTGACTTTGTTGCAGTTTTTTTATCTCACCCTACATCTGTTAAAATTGAATTATGAATGCAAGGGAGTAGCTACAATAACAGAACCTAAAATATATCCTCCACACATGTGTAGTATGAACATTTCAAAATTTCAAATAATGAACGTCATCAATTATAATTATATCCAACAGGAAGCTAACGGAAGAACACATATGAATAAATATTTCAAATCGTGTGAGAAGGAGTAGCTACAATAACATAACCCTAAACGGGAATTATATATAAATGTGTCAGAGCTTATTTGTCAAATCAAAACATTTGCATCTTGCGAATTTTTTTTCGAAAATTTGATAATCGCATAAACGTCTGTGCCACTTACCAAGAAATACACTTGATTCGAAATGAGACACCTGCTCTTAATTGTGAATAAAAAATAAAGCTATTCGATTTATATGACCAATGGTCTCATTTCGTTAATGTGAAAGTTTTAAAAACAATACATTTTTCTACATTTGGTTCATAAGATTAAAAATACATATTTTTTCAAAAAAAAAAAAAAAAAAAATGAAATATTAATAATTTCAATGATCTGTCTTTTTCAAAGAGTGAATATTGTGGAAATCATTTTTGAGAAAAAGGGCAACATTATGGTGTCTCCGATGAATATTTCGATTTATTGACATATTTAGCATAAATTCAAACTTAGCGTCAGCTTAAATTAATTTTGACGACTTTTTTATAAACACACTAACTTTCCCTGATCTTAATAATCCTGAGCTTGGTCACATGTAATCCATTTTTTTACAATGTCAAAATCATAAATCATTTTATTGTAAACTAATTCGTAGTTAAGGTTGACTGATGTGTATGTGAGTGTGTTTTGGGCGAAATTAAGATATTTTCAAATCATAAATCATCCGCTCTTCCAGAACAAAAATCTGATAATAAAACAAAAAATATAAAAAAAAACATTTTCTTGAGTGACTTTTTTGTACTTCAACACCTGCTCCAGCAATACCTTTAATTACTCTTATATGTCACTTCCACACTTGTGATTCGGGTGCTGGTTCTCATGTTTCATATTTTACATTGCTTGTTAAGTTGTAACCTTATTTTGGTGGGTAAAAACCAACTCATTCAGGGAATATGAAATTATATTAAATTGAAATGGCAAAACGGAAGTTTTCCGTTTTCCAATGCGGGTTTGTTTTTTTTTCGAACAATACACAAAATATTGAATATTGTATTTCATTTACTAAAATTGGCATATAGAAAGTTTTGAATTGAGTTGTTGTTGTTACAGTTCTGTTTTATTTTTGTTTCCTAGTCAATAATCCAATTACCACCGATGCTATTTGGGTTCTGTTATTCGGACAGAAGTTACCCCTTGTGTATTGAACAATTTTAAGAAATTGAAATATTTTTGTTGTTTTTATACCCTTCACCACACTGTGGCACAGGGTATTATGTCTTTGTGCATATGTATGTAACTGGCAGAAATAATGGAGATAGACCCATGGTTCCTTTTGAGAATATGCATAGAATCACTTTCTGAGTCGATTTATGCATGTCCGTCTGTCCATGTTAAATTGTAAACAAAGTGCAGGTCGCATTTATTATCCGAATTGGATGAAATTTGGCACAAGTCACTTATTTGGTCCAAGGACGAACCCTATTGAAATTGGGAAAAATCGGTTCAGATTTAGATATAGCTCCCATATATATTTTCGTCCGATTTAAGGTAAATGGTTTACCAAAGTCCCTTAATATCATTCGATTTGCAGGAAATTTGGTACAGCGTAATGAATTAGGTATAGAATGATGTGTGCTAAATTTCGTGAAAATCGGTTCAGATTTACATATAGCTCCCATATATATTTTCGTCCTATTTTATGTAAATGGTGCACCAAAGCCCCTATACATCTTTCGATTTGAATGAAATTTTGCATTGCTTACTGAATTAAGCCCAGAATTTCGTGTGTCAAGTTTCGAGGAAATCGGCGCAGATTTAGATATAGCTCCCGATTTAAGGTAGATGGGGCACCAAAGTCCCTATATATCTTTCGATTTTCACGAAATTTGGCACAGGGTACTGAATTAGGTACAGAATGATGCGTCCTAAGTTTTATGAAAATCGGTTCAGATTTGGATATAGCTCCCATATATATTTTCGTCCGATTTTTGTATTTGGCATAGCGTATTGAATTGAGCCTAGAATGATGTGTGGTTAGTTTCGGAAAAATCGATTCAAAATTCGATTTAGCTCGCACATATACATATATATTCGTCTGATTTTACATAAACGGTGGACCAAACTCCCAATGTTAATTTCGCTTTATTGAAATTGGTGCAGCTTGCATATGTATTTCGAATTCTGATTAAAATTAAATTTTTAACATCAATTTTGCTATAAATCGTTTTCCATAAATTGGTCCCATGGTACGCAAACGATACTAAATCTGACCGAATAAAATTATATATATCATAAGTTGCAGAAAGACAGGAACATGTTCCTTCGAGGGAACATTGCCATGTAATTGTAAGGATACATATGTACAATATACCCAAAGTGGTGAAGGGTATCATATAGTCGGCCCAGTCCGACTTTACTACTTTCCTTACTGGTTTATTACTGAACTTAGTTTATTTCTTCCATAATGATTATTAGTTTTCAATAAATTAATTTTGATTATTGTGATTATTATATTTTTGTGTACACCAAAAATTAGCACTCACATACATGTATATTTTAAATTGTTTGTGTCATTTCTGAGAGAGCGAATAAAAGTTGTTCATTTGCACCCAATAATTTGGATATTCTGTCCATTTCACAAATTTGAATACATTTTATGATGCCCTAGAAAAAGTATTTATATGGTCTCCTTAATTATTTTTTTATATTCTCACACTAACACAACTCAAGTTTAATTCACATGTCAAACTCACATACATATCTTTCCAACAGAAGCCATTATGGTCTTACAAAACAAATGTTTAACAATTTCTCTTCGTTTTTTTATTAAATTCATATTTTCTATTTAGCATCACTAGCAGCATCATCCGCCCATTCTCTCCTTAGATTTAGCAAGTCGTCTTTTGCAATTTGTTGAGGAAAATTCCTAAACACATTTCAACCTTTGGATGGTAGATTTAGTCTATTGGTATCTCACTGTGAACTGCATGGTATTGCCAAAATTATTTGGTTATTTAGGAATTTTATATTAAATATTTATCATATTTATGCTAAACGTGATAGGGGGTGGAAAGAGAGGTAGAGTACAAAATCCAACGGTAGTTATTACCTGACTGAGTGCAGAAACACACATATACACGCACTCAACCGACAATGTAAGGAGGAAACATGAACATTTTTATTAGATGTTCATGAAAAACATTGTCGGAATAATGGATTAAATATATTTGCGGAGTATTTTAAGGGGAAGTGGAATGTGCTTCAATGAATAGTAAAAACTAAATTGCTTTCTGTGAGAAGACAACATAAAATGTTGTAGACAAAGTGGTAATCATGACCGGTAAGAGTGGTAATGTAAGAGTTTTACAAAATACACAAATAATTTATTTTATTAATAACATATGCAATATATGAAAGAACAACATTTTATATTAATATTACTTTTTTATGTGTAGGAAATCCACAACATATCCTCCTGCAGCAAAGTCTCGTTTAACATATATTGAGTGAATACAGAATTATTATGCCCTCCCTAATATGACGCTAATAAAACGGCACCAATCGGTATATTCATAACCTCTACCAAATAAGGTGGAGTGTATGTTAAAGTTGCCATTCTGTTTGCAACACGAAATCACGAAAAGGATCGCAATATTTAAGGCAGATAAAGACAATATGGACCCAGTTTTGATCTAGCCCCATTTAATTTTAGATATTTTGAGGTCATTTCGCATTTCCCAATCGAATTTGGCGTTTCGTGGTCCAAGAGAATGACAGATATCTGCACAGAAAATTTTCGATATATGTTTTTTGTTGTCGAAGTTGTATGGTATTGGTCTTGACAACGTTTACTTGCAACAAGACGGAGCTATTGGCGTAAAAACGGCAATTTTGTTTATTTACGGTGCCATTCAATGTGAAATGGGCTTCATCGGACATGATAATTTTGTTCCAAAATTGCTCGTCATCTTCGGCCATTTCGATGACTCTTTGGGCCCATTCCAATCGACGAGGCTTGTCCGAAGGCAACATTCTTTGCGTCAATTGAATTTTGTACGGGAACAAATGCAAATCAATGCGAATAATCCGTTGTAAAGTGGACCGAGCCATGCCCAACTTCTGAGAACGGCGGTTTTGGGATGTTCTTGGGGATCTCTCAACACTGGCTCGTACGGCAGCGATATTCTCGGCCGATCGCCTTGGTCGACTTTTATATGGCCTCTTCGGATTAAAAAGAGCCTTGCCAGTCGAAATGGTGTTCTTAGAATGTTTTAAAAGCATGTTGAGTTTTCACAATTGACTCCTTCTGTTGAATGTAAATTTCAACTATTTCAGAGCGCTCATGGTAAAAATCTGCTTGGACTGACGCTTCAAATGCGGTATATCATTAAACGATGTGACATCTCTGTCAAAAGTTATGGCGTTGCCAGATGGATCCGTCGAATATGGGCAACCCTGTATATAAAATTTTTTCTGTATCCATTTCTAAGTAGCGTCGATTATCCATATTTATTTTTGTTTATTCCTATTTGTATAAAATTTTATTTTATTTTTTTTTTCTAAAATAAAATTATTATTCAGATGCCAAAACAATATATGTTTATGTCATGCTGTCAAATTTTATTTAATTTTATAGGATTATAAAATAATTAAATTATTGCATCTACACTATGGCGAAGCAATGGCAAGCATATCAATTTTCTAAATGATTTCGTTTTAGATGTCTTCAATCGAACTGGAATAATAATACTAATGATAATGACGTTTATCCCTGAATATTTAATACGTATTGCATTTGTCATGTTATGCATTGAATGTTCAAAACTTCGTAATTGTTTCTAAAAATAAATTCAAATGAGTTAACATATTACAGATTATTAAACTTTCGTTTATGGATTATTTGGATTATTTATGGGATTTTCGAAAGCATATCTTGAACCTGTCAAGATACCTGTCATAATAATATATATAATTATATTACTTAAAATAACTTCTGTTAACAGAACCCCCTCCATAATGACTCTGGATCCCTTTTTCATATACTCCCAGTTATTGTATGTTTCTCTCTATCATTCATAATTTTGTTTTCATAACCTTTTTGAATTTGGTCTACAATATTTCCCTTTATCTACAAAATCCTAATTCCCATTAGTACTTTATTTTGAGCCTTAAATTTTAGAACTTGATATCTTGTGATTTTGATGGTTTTATTATATTTACATCGTGTACAACATCACCTCATTAACTCGAGACTGTCTTGTGCCAAAAAGAAAATTGTAAAAATTATCATCCGCTTACCTCCCCCCAACTCCCACTCACATACAGCGCATAAATATTTAATCTTCCCATGACAGTCAAAGAAGACACACTTCTTTGCATTTGGTTGATAAAGCATCCATCATTGCTGTTAATTACGTGCTGCCTAACCACCAAATGCCAAAGAAATATAACTTTTCTTCTTCTCATCCTCCTCCGCCATTTGCATTTATTATCTTACGAGCATGTTAAAAAACACTGTAGCCTCAGGATTTTTTTGCCAGTAGGAAGTTAAGAAGAAATACGGATTTTGGTGTATTTAGAATTAGTTTTTTTCTCATTTGTATTAGAATCCTTTTATTGAAGGACTTCTTTGTAGAGGAAGGTCCAAGGCATTACCCATACAATACGAAGGGGTATTAAAACTAATATTTTTTAGGGACTCAAAACAGGCGTAGATTTTTAAAACAATAAATTTTCAAGGATTCAAACAGGTGTGATTTTTTATAGAATAATTGTTCAAAGACTAAAAATAGGCGTTGATTTTGTAAAGAATATTGTTTCAAGGAGGAAAAGGGTGTAAATTTTTAAAGAAAAAATAGTCCAACGAAGCAGAGAGGCTTGGATTTTTTAAATAATTATTTGTCAAGGACTTACAACCGGTAAGGACTTTTTCAAGAATTGAAAAGGCGTGCTTTTTTTAAAGAATGAAATGTTCATGGAGTCAAAAAAGACTGGATTTTTTACAGAATATTCTTTCTCACAGCAGATTGTATGTGGATTTTTATAATAATATTTTTGAAAAATACACACAAAAAAAGACTCACAACGATTATTTTTTAAGGATTAAAAATAGTTGGATGGAATTTTTTATAGAAAATTTTTTTATTAAGGACTCACAAAAGGCAAAGAATTTATAAGAAAAATATTTTAAAAAATCTTCAGGAATTTTTTGCAAAACATTCTTTCAAGGGCTCATAACAGGTGTCAATTTTAAAACGAATATTTTTTCAAGGAAACACAAAGTAAAAATGTCAAAGATTCAAAACGGCATAGATTTTTGAAGAAAAAAGTTCAAATATTGGGAAAGTTTTGTTTTTAAATGGAATATTTTTCAAGGACTCACAATAGGCGGATTTGTTAGAGAATATTTTTTCAAGGACTCCCAACAGGCGTGAGGTTTTTAGAGAATATTTTTTCAAGGACTCACAACAGGCATGGATTTTTTAGAGAATATTTCTTCAAGGACTCACAACAGGCGTGAATTTTTTAGAGAATATTCCTTCAAGGACTCACAAGAGGCGTGGATTTTTTAGAGAATAGTTTTTCCAGGACTCACAACAGGCCCTTTTTTAAAGAATATTCCTTCAAGGACTCACATCAGGCGTGGATTTTTTAAAGAATATTCCTTCAAGGACTCACATCAGGCGTGGATTTTTTAAAGAATATTCCTTCAAGGACTCACATCAGGCGTGGATTTTTTAAAGAATATTCCTTCAAGGACTCACATCAGGCGTGGATTTTTTAAAGAATATTCCTTCAAGGACTCACATCAGGCGTGGATTTTTTAAAGAATATTCCTTCAAGGACTCACATCAGGCGTGGATTTTTTAAAGAATATTCCTTCAAGGACTCACATCAGGCGTGGATTTTTTAAAGAATATTCCTTCAAGGACTCACATCAGGCGTGGATTTTTTAAAGAATATTCCTTCAAGGACTCACATCAGGCGTGGATTTTTTAAAGAATATTCCTTCAAGGACTCACATCAGGCGTGGATTTTTTAAAGAATATTCCTTCAAGGACTCACATCAGGCGTGGATTTTTTAAAGAATATTCCTTCAAGGACTCACATCAGGCGTGGATTTTTTAAAGAATATTCCTTCAAGGACTCACATCAGGCGTGGATTTTTTAAAGAATATTCCTTCAAGGACTCACATCAGGCGTGGATTTTTTAAAGAATATTTTTTGAAGGACTCACAACAGGCGAGGATTTTTAGGAATAGGATTTTTAGAGAATAGGTTTTCAAGGACTCGCAACAGGTGTGGGTTGATCAAAAAATAATTTTTAATGATATTTCTAAGAAAGATTTTTATAAGGACTCATGCAGGCGTATAGACTTAAAGGAATATTTTTTTAAAGAGCAATCTTGTCACTCAAACATACATCCACACATTTTTTATACGCTTCATTCTGTGGCAGCTGCATTTTATTTATCTGACATCTACTGTAAATTAACTCATTGACAGTTATATGGTCTCGTCTTATTCAGCTGCTCATATGCCTTTTGGCTTAGACTTATGGCTTTAGAGTTTCCTGTATGGATGGCAGGAGCTCTTCGAATGCGTGTCTCGCTTATCTGCAATGCAGACAACGTTTATAAAGCTTTGTAGAAACAAAAGATGCGCCATCAACAACCAGCCAGAAGCAGGAGCAGCAGCCAGTCAAGCAGACGTATGGTTGGATTGGTTTTTCGGTTGCTTGAATGCTTACGTACGTCTGAAACGCTTGGTGATTAAGTATTGTGGCTACGACGCGAGATGAACCCAGCTACTATTTTTGAGTAATGGCAGAAGATAAGCAGACAGCAAATGTAGCTGACAGCGAAAGCAGAATAAAAAAGAACTGACAATCGAACGAAAAGAAACAACTGAAACAGCAATGGAACATTATCTGTGACATATGCATTCATTGGAAGAGCATATGATATGCAGTAATTGTTAAATATAGCTGAAAGCAAATACGAATGGTACCGTAATGTTGGTAGGAAAGTTTAGTACTGTTACGAAAAACTGCTTAATTTAAATAAATATTAGAAACATATTATTATAAGAGAATACACTATTCTACTGAAAAATTCTATTAAAAAAATTAACCCAACCCTGTTTGAGACCGTGCAAAATATATATAAAGAATCCCAAACTGTGTAAGTCATTAAAAAATATTCCATACATAATTTATGTCTGTTTGAGTCCATGTCTGTTAGATTATTCAGAAACATAATCTTTAAAAAATCCGCGCCTGTCTTCGTCCTCCAAAAACATTCTTCCTCGATAGTGTCCTTGATAGTTTGAGTCCTTGAAAAAATATTCTTTATAAAATCCATAGCTGCCTTTGTCCTTCAAAAATATTCTTTAAAAAATCCATGCCTGTTTTTGTCCTTGATAGTTTGAGTCCTTGAATAAAAAATATTGTTTATAAAATCCATGGCTGTCTTTGTCCTTCAAAAATATTCTTTAAAAAATCCATGCCTGTTTTTGTCCTTGTTAGTTTGAGTCCTTGAATAAAAAAATATTCTTTATAAAATCCATGGCTGTCTTTGTCCTTCAAAAATATTCTTTAAAAAATCCATGCCTGTTTTTGTCCTTGATAGTTTGAGTCCTTGAATAAAAAATATTCTTTACAAAATCCATGCCAGTTGACAGTTTGTGTCCTTAAATAAAAATTCTTCAAAAAATCCACGCCTTCTTGAATCCTTGAAAACATATATTTTGAAAAATTGAAGCCGGTTAGACCCTATGAAAAAATATTTTTTAAAAAATTCACGCCTCTAAATATTCTTTAAAACCCATGCTTTTTTTGAGTCCTTGAAAAAATATACTTCAAAAATTTCACGACTGTTTAAGTCTTTGGAAAAATATTCTTTAAAAGATCCACGCATTTTTGAGTCATTGAAAACACATATTTAAAAAAAAAATTAAAGCGGTTTGAGTCCTTGAAAAAATGTTCTATAAAAAATCCACGTTTTTTGAGACCTTGAAAAAAATACTCTTTAAAAATCCAGTCCTTTTGGGTCCTTGAAAAAACACACATTTTTGTCTCATTGAAAAAATATTCTTTCAAAAATTCATGGTTTTTCGGTAAATGAAAAATTACTTTTGAATTACCTTTCTGAATCCTTGAAAATTTATTCTTTTAATTTACGACTGCTAAAAAATTGTTTTTATAAAATTTCGGCTGAAATGTCTATGAAAAACTATTCCTATTAGAACGAAAAAATCTATAGCCTAAGAATTGGCATTTCTAATCGTTTCTAGTGAACTTCATATGTGGCATGGCTGATTTTTCACTTCACTTTATGAACATCACTACCAATTAAAGAGAACATCTGTGTGGGTTTTCGCATTCAAAAACGTTATCATGCATTTGTATGAACACAGTGTCCTACATTCGATCCGCCTCGGTACTGCATGATGATTTCCATTGTATCTGCTTACACACACACATCAATCAACCAACCAACCAATACGCTTTACAACCATATCAGCATGACCCATTTAGCGACAACCAGATAACATTGTAAATGTGTTAAAGGCTATTTCGCAACAACGTCCAAACAATCCTATTTATTACACACTCACATGTGCACAAACAACACACAAACTGTAGCAGTCGCCCTTCCAATGAAAGCCTTTAACAGAGAAAGAAATTAACACCACACTCAAACGCATTGTAGATATATATGAAATATATGAGATATTATTCGTAGAGGTTGAGTGATCTGAATGAACTAATTGTTCCGTTATGGATGAATGCTTGCAGGTATCATATATGGTGGGGATTGGCAGTTGAATATGCGTAAACGTCGTTTAATGGGTTTGTAAAAACGAAAATGTAGTTCTATAGGTTTTTTTTCGTAGAAGGTGGTGGTAAAATTCGTAGCCATGGAGTTTTTCAATGAAAAATATTATTAAAAACCTCATGTACAGTGTCTGCTAGTAGGTTCTTGAAGATCTGAGAAAAAAATAGCAAAATTGGGCTAGCTAACTTTAATGTACTCAAAATGTATGAGGGTTTTTAGTACAAAGGGCTATATCGAAGATTTCTTTTTTATTCCACAGGAATTTAGAGTGCCAAATTACGGCGACTTTGGAGTTGAAACCTTCAAAATACTCAGAAAGAGAATTGGGTCCTTCGGTAGGCCTATGTCACAAAATGGAACCACTTCGAAAATGTTCGGGAAGATAGATTTCACCATTCAAGAACAACGCCTTTGGTGGACAGATGTGGATTAAACCCTCCATATCCTTAAAGTGGGGTTGAAATTTTACATTGGGACTGTGTCCAAACATTGACCTATATTGAAGATTCTTTGCAAAAATTATAATGATACAATAATTTGTTGAGAAATGTTAAAATCTTCAAAATACCGACAAAAGGGGGTCTGACTGATATAGGGAGATATGGCAACTAGTGGACATGTATCGAAATTGTTATGCAAAAATATTTTTCATACTCCAAGAATATATAATGAAAAATTCTGCCAATTTTAGTGAAAAATGCAGGTAAAAAATAAACCGAAAATGGTGTTCTACCGTTTTATGGGAACAATGTGAAAACATGGAAAGTGGGGTAGCTCCCCTACCCCACAATTTTCGGTAGAGATATTTTCTACCCAATTTTCGGTAGAGATATTTTCTACCCAATGAGTATCTAATTTTTTTTTTTAAACCACGCCTAAAGCAGTTAAAATATATTTTTAAAACTATATTTTAAAAAATCCACGCCTAAAGCAGTGAAACTGGTGGGCAACTATATTTTAAAAAATCCACGCCTAATGCAGTGAAACTGGTGGGAAACTATATTTTAAAAAATCCACGCCTAAAGCAGTGAAACTGGTGGGAAACTATATTTTAAAAAATCCACGCCTAAAGCAGTGAAACTGGTGGGAAACTATATTTTAAAAAATCCACGCCTAAAGCAGTGAAACTGGTGGGAAACTGTATTTTAAAAAATCCACGCTTAAAGCAGTGAAACTGGTGGGAAACTATATTTTAAAAAATCCACGCCTAAAGCAGTGAAACTGGTGGGAAACTATATTTTAAAAAATCCACGCCTAAAGCAGTGAAACTGGTGGGAAACTATATTTTAAAAAATCCACGCCTAAAGCAGTGAAACTGGTGGGAAACTATATTTTAAAAAATCCACGCCTAAAGCAGTGAAACTGGTGGGAAACTATATTTTAAAAAATCCACGGCTAAAGCAGTGAAACTGGTGGGAAACTATATTTTAAAAAATCCACGCCTAAAGCAGTGAAACTGGTGGGATACTATATTTTAAAAAATCCACGCCTAAAGCAGTGAAACTGGTGGGAAACTATATTTTAAAAAAATCCACGCCTAAAGCAGTGAAACTGGTGGGAAACTATCTTTTAAAAAAATCCACCCCTAAAGCAGTGAAACTGGTGGGGAATATTTTTTTAAATCCACGCCTGAAGCCGTGAAACTGGTGGGAAATATATTTTTTTATATCAAAGCCTGAAGGATTGAAACTGGTGGGAAATATATATTTTTTTAAATCAAAGCCTGAAGCAGTGAAACTGGTGGGAAATATTTTTTTTTTAAATCCACGCTTATTAGCTGTGGAACTGGTGGAAAAATATTATTTTACAAATCCACGCCTATAGCTGTGAAAAATATATATATGGTGGAAAAATATTGTTAAACAATCTCTCTGGGAAAATATTCCCAAAGTCTTGAAAAAATAGTTACAACCAGAGAGCGGAGCAGTATAGTCGGACGGGGCCGACCATATAATACCCTACACAACTTCCACGAAAATCTAACTTTCTGTGGTTATATATTCTGAGCATGGAAAATATTTCGCTATATTTACACCCTCTTGACCGACTAAAAGTCAACAAATATTACTAATATCTAATCCCTTCAAATTACTTGTCCAGATTCCTAAATATTAACCGATCTTTACCAAAAACAATAGGGGTCTTCATTGGGCATTGGGTCCATAACTGCGGCCAGTATCGTGTTTACAAATTATAATGGACATACGGACGGACGGACACACATGTCTAGATCGACTCAGCTAGTCGAGATATGACGATCGGTATACTTAAAAGTGGGTCTAGGACCAATATTTCGCGGCGTTACAAACTCTTGGGGCTGCACAAAGCTATAATACCCTGACAACATAGTTGTGTAGGGTATAAAAATCAAAGCCTAGGGCTGTGAGAGTTTTGGAAAAATTTTATTTAAAAATTCTACGCCTAAGTCCTTAAAGTCTTGGTAATTAGTTATTAAAAATCCACAACTGTCTTGGACAAAATCTTTAAAAATCGACGCCTAGTACTCTGAAAGTCTTGGACAAATATTCTTCTGCGAATTTCTTGGAGAAATGTTATTTACAAAAATTCAGGCAATGGGCTACGAAAGTCTTCGAAGATTTTAATTTAAAAAATCCACGCTCGGGCTCTTAACGTCTTAAAAAATATTTGTTTTTTTATAAATTCGCACCAAGGACTTTGAAATTCTAGTTTTAGATATGTGATATTATATTATTGTTTGTGAAAATACACGATTGAGTATCTGTATATCTGTAAAAGTGTTCAATCCAGGAATTAATGGGTTTCTTTAGAAAAAAATCTCTCTGAGACTGGATTCCCTTCATTTATATATATCCAAGTGATATTCCTAATTTCGTGTCAATGTTGTCTGTATCGATATTGCTTTATACAACATGCATACACATTTTTTACAATAATTACTTTCCGCTACATTTAATATAATGTTTTATTTATTGAGCCATTTTTCTCATTCTCGTTTTCTTTTCATCGTTGTTTTCTTTAAAGATTTATTAATAAATCAGCTGCACTGTCGGCTGACATGCGACACGTGTGTACGTTTGTGTAATCATACGCCACATATGGCATGTTGATCTCAGGCCGTTTATTACAACTTACTCACACATACACACAAACTGTTTACGTTTCATTAATGTATTTGAAATATGGATTGAAGGATGATGACAATGCTAGCAAAGACAGCTATAAGTCAGGGAGTTTTCTTTTTTATTGATGATCAAGATAAGGAATTTAAAAAATAAGTAACAAAAATTATGAAAAATTCTTGTGACAAAAAATAAAATATTTTTTGGTCACTATATGCAATAGTCGTTATATGCGATAATATAAATGACAGAACTTTTTGCTAAACTTTCGATATCGTCGTTTTAACAGATACATCATTAAAACGATGTCGGTGTAATTTATTTCGACTGTAGTTAGGAATCATTGATATTCCAATACCAGTGTGCGTGTACGTAATATAGTATTTTTGAATATCAAA
>NW_026874790.1:0-16655 GCF_032173495.1 Musca vetustissima
AACCCATATAACAATATCACAAATTTTAGTATTTTGGGGAGTCTTTGGGGTTCAAAGCCCTCAAAATACAACTTGGGTACCCAATAAGAACGTGAAATATCAAATTGCAGGGAATTCTGTTGAAAAAGGCACTCAAACCCCCCCAAATAATGAGGGTGCCTCTATATGGTGCTACCTGAAAAAACGGATCTGGTCCAAAGAAACATGGAGTCTAACACCATTATCTCGATGAGGCACATTAGCCATAGGGCTGAGGGTATAAAAATTATCAATATTGGTCCATTTTTGTGGGTAGAACCCATATAACAATATCACAAATTTTGGTATTTTGGGAAGTCTGGGCACATGTTTCTACCAAATTGGCATTAATTTAATATTTTGGGTTTTAGTTGAGTAGAAAATCTCCCTACTAACAATATCAATAATGACCCAAGTTTCCGGATAGACCCCATAAAAGACAGACCCCATTATTTTTGTATTTTGTGAGCCTTAAGTACGTTTTCATCGGGCATGGCTGTAATTGGATTTTTCTGGTCCTTTTGGGTTACCACATTATTCTAATAAAAATTAATTAAAATCGGCCTACATTTTAGTTCAGCTTCCATTTTGGTAGAAAGGATTCTTGAAGGCTGACATACATATGTACATAACATTATCAATATGGTCCATGTCCATACAGGGGTAGCGCCTAATTGTCAGTATATTGTTTAGTTTTTAGTCAGATATTCCGATTGTAGAAGCGTTAATTTGACATTCCGGGATCTTTGAGGGTGACAATTGTCTATATAGACTCAAGTTTTGATATTGTCCCGCATTTTCGGATTTTTTTATACCCTTCACCACACTGTGGTACAGGGTATTATGTCTTTGTGTATATGTTTGTAATAGTACGTTTACATTTAACCGGATTTCGTTAACCCAGTGGGTTTCAATTGTCAATTCCTTTGCATATATGTCATATAAATCCTCATAAAGTAGATTAACCCGGTAAAAAGTTCTAATGTACATGCCGTTTAACAGGCAAAAGGAAACGAGATAGACACATGGTTCCTTTTTAGAATAAGCATAGAATCACTTTTTAAGTCGATTTATGTATGTCCGTCCGTCTGTCCGTCTGTCTGTCTGTCTGTCCATGTTAAATTGTAAACAAAGTACAGGTCGCATTTATGATCCGAATTGGATGAAATTTGGCATAGGTCACTCATTTGGCCTAAGGACGAACCCTATTGAAATTGGGAAAAATCGGTTCAGATATAGATATAGCTCCCATATATATTTTCGTCCGATTTAATGTAAATGGTGTACCAATGTCCCTATATATAGTTCGATCATTCGATTTGCACGAAATTTACCATAACGTAATGAATTATGTCTAGAATGATGTGTGTTAAGTTTCGTAAAAATCGGTCCAGATTTAGATATAGCTCCCATATATATTTTCGTCCGATTTAAGGTAAATGGTGCACAAAAGTCACCATTTACCTTAAAAAAATTTGACATAGCGTACTGAATTGATACTAGAATGATATGTGCAAAGTTTCGTGACAATCGGTTCATATTTTGATGTAGCTCCCATATATTTTCATCCGATTTGAGGTAATTGGTGTACCAAAGACCCTATGTATCTTTCGATTTGCACGAAATTTAGCATAGCGTACTGAATTGATACTAGAATGATGTGTGCAAAGTTTCGTGACAATCGGTTCAGATTTTGATGTAGCTCCCATATATATTTTCATCCGATTTAAGGTAATTGGTGTACCAAAGACCCTATGTATCTTTCGATTTGCACGAAATTTAGCATAGCGTACTGAATTGCTTCTATAATAATGTTTGCAAAGTTTCGTGAAAATCGGTTCATATTTAGATATAGCTCCCATATATATTTTCATCCGATTTTAAGTAATTGGTGCACCAAAATCTCTGAAAATCATTCGATTTGCACGAAATTTTTCATAGCGTACTGAATTAAGGCTAGGATGGCGTGTGCTAAGTTTCGTGAAAATTGCTTCAGATTTATGTATAGCTCCCATATATATTTTCGTCCGATTTTATGTAATTGGTGCACCAAAGTCCCTATATATCTTTCGATTTGCACGAATTTTGGTATAGGGCACTGAATTAAGTCTAGAATGATGTTGGTAAGCTTCGTGAAAAGATCCATAGCTAGGCCGATTGACACAACGTACTGATGTAATATAAATTAGTCTGTGGCAAGTTTCCCTAAAATCGGTTCAGATATATTCTATATATGTTAGGATACATATGTAGAATATACCCAAAGTGGTGAAGGATATCATATAATCGGGCCAGTCCGAATTTACTACTTTCCTTACTGTTTTTATACCCTTCACCACACTATGGTACAGGTTATTATGTCTTTGTGCATATGTTTGTAACAGGCAAAAATAATCGAGATAGACCCATGGTTGCTTTTGAGAATATGCATAGAATCACTTTCTGAGTCGATTTATGTATGTCCGTCTGTCCGTCCGTCCATGTATTTTTGTTAACAAAGTACAGGTCGCATTTATGATCCGATTTGGATGAAATTTGGCACAGGTCACTTAATTGCCCCAAGGACGAACCCTATTGAAATTGGAGAAAATCGGTCCACGTTTAGGCATAGCTCCCATATAAGGGTACCCCCCAATTTTCGGTATTTTGAGGTTATTTAGCACGTTTTTTAACTGAATTCGCTGAAATTTGGTACTTTGAGTTCTTATTGGGTAGCAAATCTCCCTACTAAAATTTATAAATATAGGTCATTTTTTTCGGATAGTCCCCATATAAGGGTAGCCCCAATTTTCGGTATTTTAGGGGTTTTGAGCGCAATTTTGGACCGAATTCGCTGAAATTTGGTACTTTGAGTTCTTATTGGGTAGCAAATTTCCCTACTAAAAATTATAAATATAGGTCAATATTTTCGGATTGTCCCCATATAAGGGTAACCACAATTTTCAGTATTTTGGGGTTCTTGAGCTCGTTATATAACTGAATTCTTTGAAATTTTGTACATTGGGTTTTTATTGGGTACCAAATTACTCCACTAAAAAATATAAATATAAGTCCAGTTTTTCTGGTAGTCCCCATATAACGGTACCCCCAAATTTTTGGTATTTTGGGGGTTCTGATCGTATTTTTCTACCGAATTGACTGTAATTTAGTACGTCGAGTTCTTATTAGGTAGCAAATCTCTCCACTATAAATTATAAATATAGGTCAATTTATTCGGGTAACCCGCATATAAGGGTACCCCCCAATTTTCGGTATTTTGGGGTTCTTGAGCTCGTTTTTCAACCAAATTCTTTGTAATTTGGTTTTTATACCCTTCATAATACCATGTGGTACAGGGTATTATGTCTTTGTGCATATGTTTGTAACAGGCAAAAGGAATCAAGATAGACCCATGGTTCCTTTTGAGAATATGCATATAATCACTTTTTAAGTCGATTTATGCATGTCCGTCCGTCTGTCTGTCCATGTTAAATTGTAAACAAAGTACAGGTCGCATTTATTATCCGAATTGGATGAAATTTGGCATACGTCACTTATTTGGCCCAAGGACGAACCCTATTGAAATTGGGAAAATCGGTTCAGATTTAGATATAGCTCCCATATATATTTTCGTCCGATTTAATGTAAATGGTGTACCAATGTCCCTATATATCGTTCGATCGTTCGATTTGCACGAAATTTAGCATAACGTAATATAGACTTAATTCAGTACCCTATCCCAAAATTCGTGCAAATCGAAAGATATTTAGGGACTTTGGCGCACCATTTACCTTAAATCGAACGAAAATATATATGGGAGCTATATCTAAATCTGGACCGAATTCCAAGAAACTTAACACACATCATTCTAGACATATTTCAATACGCTATGCCAAATGTCGTACAAATTGAAATATATATAGGGACATTGGTACACCATTTACATTAAATCGGACGAAAATATATATGGGAGCTATATCTAAATCTGGACCGATTTTTCCCAATTTCAATAGGGTTCGTCCGTGGAGCATATAAAAAATTTATTTGATCCAATTCGGATCATAAATGCGTCCTGTACTTTGTTTACAGATTAACATGGACAGACTGCAAGCGGACGGACAGACATGCATAAATCGACTTAAAAAGTGATTCTATGCATATTCTCAAAAGGAACCATGGGTCTACCTCGATTATTTTTGCCTGTTACAAACATATGCACAAAGACATAAGGCTAGAATGACATATGTAGAATATACCCAAAGTGGTGAAGGATATCATATAGTCGGCCCAGCCGACTTTACTACTTTCCTTACGGATTTTTTTTTTTGGATTTTGGTAGCATTTTTCTATGAATAGATCCCTGTCTGGACATTTCCACTGAATTTTTTGGGTTCTTGGAGAGTGTGGAAAAATATTTTTAAACTGTTTTATATTTTGACATAGTCCCCATAGAAAGGTCCTCATTTTCGTTAAAGTTTTAACTTTGGCATATCGGATTCATGTGAAAAAAAAACTTCTTTCAAAAATAACCCCCCATCCACGAGGTATTTACATGATTCTCATTGGTTATTTCATGAACAATAGAATTCAATCCATCGTTGCGTATACGTGCTGGCACCAATTATACGCCACAATATATAATATTAGATTCCTTTGAACAAAAATATTTTAAAAACCTGTGAGCGGAGCAGTATAGTCGGACGGGGCCGACCATATTATACCCTACACAACTACCACGGAACTCTAACTTTCTGCGGATGTTTATACCGAGTCTGGGCAATATTTCTTGATAATTGCTCCATCTAGCCCGATTAGAGGTCAATAGCACTTCTTCCTTACACTGACATATTTTCCGAATATTACCAATATTCAGTACAGCGCTTTTTATTAATTGTCCAGATTCCCTTCACCGTGGGTTATGTTGTGTGTTCGCCCTATTATTGGCATCGACTCGAAAAAACATAAAAAAATAAGTATTCGGTCCACTTCATCCCATAATTATAATCTGATCATCACTGGAAGTTATAGGCGTCGTCCTTGACCATAACTGGAACCTCATAGAAAATTTATAAGCGATCAGCGCTATATTTCCGCCCTTTAGTGTGATAATGGGTTACTAAATAATATCTGAGTACGTAAGCACCTGTAAATATTTAAATGTAACTCCCACATCCGAGTACATACGACAACATAATTGGTACCAATTTAAAGGTCAGCCCCTCCTCATGGATATACTATCAACTTATCGGGTCTATTTCCTACAGGAGTAATTATATACGCTATAGAATACAAGTTTTGTCATTTTTCACACAAAAGTCGGGGTCCATTTGACCCACTAAATATTGACCGATCTTTATCAAAACATGCATGCTTATTCTTTGCCCCGATCGCCTTCTCCATGCAAATTTCACGATGTTCGGGCCATAATTGCGGCCTCTGGAGCGGCCAGAAAAATCGACAAAAATTTAGTATTTGGTCCATTTCATCCCCTAAATATTAACCGATCTTTACAATAGGGGTCTTCATTAGCCAGAACCCATCCTAAATACAAAATTTCGTGAAGATTGGTCCATAACTGTGGCCTGTATCGTGTTTAAAAATTATAATGGACAGACGGACGGACACACATGTCTAGATCGACTCAGCTAGTCGAGATATGACGATCGGTATACTTAAAGGTCTATACTTAAAGGTCTAGGACCAATATTTCGCGGCGGTACAAACTCTTGGGGCTGCACAAAGCTATAATACCCTGACAACATAGTTGTGTAGGGTATAATTACTTGGAAAAATTACTTTTTTTAATGTTAAGCTACGTCCGTCTGTTACAATTTTAGGAGAATTTCTTGTTTATACTATGTCCGGACTATGTCCGACTTTTGTAATTTTCTTATTGTTCACTTTTGAATTATTTCACCATACCTCTTCCCCTTTCAGATGGTAAATGTGTGGCCTGTACGTATGGAGCGAAATTCATTGAAGTTTCGGTGGGCATTAATCACAACTGTGATGAATTACTGGCGGGTACACTGACTCAGATACGCTTGAAAAAGGAACAAAATCGCATACAGGTAAGATAATCTAAAAAACTTAAATGTCAAATGGATTTTCTGTTGCTTTCAAAAAGGATTTTAAAAAATGTTTCCAAATTCTATAAGAAAAACAAAAGACAAAATCTAACACACACAGAACGTGCTATAAAAAATGCATTTATTCATTGTGCTTAAAAAAAACTTAACAAAAAACAATCACATTTCACCCATCAAGTAGTTCAATTGGCTTTAAATGTTAAAACAAATTGATTTTGATTTTTATTTGTTTTGTTAAATTTTTCTTGATTTTTTAAAACTATTATTTTTTATATATTAAAAATATCATCGTTTTTAATTTTTAATTTCTCCATCCACATTACTTTATCACTTTAGCCAAAATCGAAAAAATCCAAAAATAAATCAAAAGATAAACACAATAACACGAATTGTGACAATAGAAATAATCATGAAAATAATGACCAAGGCGAAAAATCATTGAATGATAAAAATTCTGAAGTAAATATGGTGAGTAAATGAGAAATACAACAACAACAAAAATAGATGGTCCCTGATATATAATAACAAAGCGATTGTTTCCTATTTACATATATATTAAAAATTCTCCAAATTTTAATGATACATAGTTTATTCCCTCATGATATATTGATGTCAATTCAAATATTTACTTCTCCTCCAAGAACGTATTTTTTTAATTGTACCCCTAAAAGTATGCCACAATTTTGTTTCTTATAACCTTTAATTTCCCCAAATGAAATCACTAATTTTAAATGGTTATTTTTCGAAAGTTTTTAAAGATTTTTCTCCACGGATTTATTTAAAAGAATTATTCCTTACAATTGTAAAATACTATGTAAAATATGTAATACAAATATATTTATTGCAATATAACGATATCCCCTATGATAATATTATAATAGAACAAAATGATACAACCCCCACTTAAATGAGTGTATTTATTGATCCCCAAATCCATAGATGGTTTTATTCGAACTTTTTATTATACTCTTCATGTTCATTATGTATTAATTTTATTTATGTAAAAAATATGTGTATCAATTTAATTTACTTATTTTTTTATTTATTTTATTAATTTATTAAAAAAAATGCTACAATTTTTTATTTTATTCCAAGCCGGAGATTTTTTCATATGATTCTCATAAAATTAGTGTTTTTGCCATGAAAAAACTAATTAAGTAGTCGAGGATTATTTTTATTAAAGACTGGGCCTTAGTAACCGAGAATTTTTTAGAAAAGTGGTCTCATGCTTTTGTGATTTTTTCCTGAAAAGATGGATATTTTTCCACAGGAAAAAAATGTTGCAGTATTTGAGGTTTTCTTTCTTCAGAAAAATGTGCTCTAATAGTTTGAAAATGTATCCACAGAAGAAACTGTGAATAGACGAGTATTTCTCAAAATAAAAACAATTGGTCTTCAATTTTTCATAAAACCAATTGTTTTCATATCTGAAGGTTTTTCCAGAGAAATAAACTGGTTCTAGCGAGGACTAATTTTTTATACCCTTCTCCACACTGTGGTACAGGGTATTATGTCTTGGTGCATATGTTTGTAACAGGCAAAAGGAATCGAGATAGACCCATGGTTCCTTTTGAGAATATGCATGGAATTTCTGAGTCGATTTATGCATGTCCGTCCGTCTGTCCGTCTGTCTGTCCATGTTAAATTGAAAACAATGTACAGGTGGCATTTATGGTCCGAACTGGATGAAATTTGGCATAGATCACTTATTCGGCCCAAGGACGAACCCTATTGAAAAATCGGTTCAGATTCAAATATAGCTCCCATATATAGTTTCGCCCGTTTTTAGGTGAATGGTGCACCAAAGTCCCTGATAATCATTCGATTTGCACTGAATTAAGTCTAGAATGACGTGTGTTAAGTTTCGTGAAAATCGGTTCAGTTTAAGATATAGGTCCCATATATAGTTTCGCCCGATTTTAGGTAAATGGTGCACCCAAGTCCCTGAAAATCATTTGATTTGGCATAGCGTACTGAACTAAGTCTAGAATGATGTGTGTAAAGTTTCGCGAACATAGGTTCAGATTTAGATATAGCTCCTATATATAGTTTCGCCCGATTGAATGTAAATGGTTCAACAAAGTCCCTATATACCATTCGATTTCCACGAAATTTGGCATAGCGTGATGAATTAGGGCTAGAATGATGTGTGTAAAATTTCTTGAAAATCAAATTTGGACATAGGTCCCATAGGTCGACCGATTTAATATAGATGGTGAACCAAAGTCCCACGAAATACTAAATTAAGTCTAGAATAATGTGTGCTAAGTTTCGCGAAATTTGGCGAATCGTACTTAATTGAGTCTAGAATGATGTGTGTAAAATTGCCTGAAAATCGGTTCAGATTTACACAAAAGTTTGCACAGCATACTTAAGATAGTTTAGCCAAAAGTGTGTCAAGTTTTGTTGGAATCCATCCAGATTTAGATATATCCCCCATATGGTGTTGTCCGATTTTAAGTAGGACCCATTTGTCTATAGAAAAAAAATGTGCAGTACCACACAAAAGTCAGCTAATACTAGAAAAAACGTTATAGATGGGAACTCTTTTCAGTTACTTTTTTTTATTAGATAATTTCAAAAATATATATCATATCCTTATCGAAATATGAACACCTTTAACCCATATTTAATATATCACATTGCAGGCTCACTAATCCACCACGTGAAAAATGACATTATTATTGCACATATCGGACGAAAATATATATGGGAAATGCATCTAAATCTCAACCGATTTCAATAAAACTTGGCACACGTTAGGCTATACTAACTTCATTGCGTTGTACAACATTTCGGGCCAATCGGTCTGACATTGACCCTTTTTGCACCATTTAATAAAAATTGAACGAAAATATATATGGGGCAATATCTAAATCTAAACCAATTTCAATAAGACTTAGCATACGTTAGGCTATGTTAACTTCTATATATCTATATCTGAACCGAATTCAACGAAACTTAACAAACATAATTATAGACTTGATTCAGTACGATGTGCCAAATTTCGTGCAAATCGAAAGATATATGGGGGCTTTGGGTCCCCATTTACCTTAAATCGGACGAGAAATCTATCTAAATCTGAACCGATTTTCACGAAACCTGACACACATCATTCTGGGCTGAATTGGCACACACCATTCTAGATTTACTTTCTTGCACATCGAAAGATATATAGGGACTTTCGTACACCATTTACATAAAATCGGAGGAAAATGTATATATCAGCTATAACTAAATGTGAACCGATTTTCACGAAACTTAGCACAAATTATTTTAAAACCAATTCGGTACGCTATGCCAAATTTCGTGCAAATCGAAAGATATATAGCAACTTTGGTGAACCATTTATATAAAATCGGAAGAAAACGCATATGTGAGATGTGCCAAATTTCATTGCGACCTCAACTTTGTTTACAATTTAACATGCTCAGACGGATATAAATGCATAAATCAACTCAAAAAGTGATTCTATGCACACTCTCAAAATGAATCATGAGCCTATCTCGTTTCCATTTACCTGTTACAAACATATGCACAAAGACATAATACCCTGCCACAAAGACATAATACCTACCCTGTGGCGCTGATCCTCAGTTTTTTCTATAGAAAAAATTGTCCTCGAAAGCTGAGTATTTTTTTTTTCTCTGGAAAAAATTATCCTCAGTAGCTGAAAATTGTTTATATTTATAGGAAAAATCTGAACTCAGTAACTAAGGTTTTTATTTCAATAAACAAATGGTTATTAGTAGTTTAGGATTTTTTTATATATGGAAAAAATTGGCGCTCAGTACCTATGGACATTTATTGAAAATATTAATACAAAACATTGTTCCTGAGTGACTTAAAAATCGAAAAAATCAACTGGATACTGAGATTTTTCTCTATGGAAAAAACTTCTAAAATTGGCCATCAGTAGCTGAGGATTCTTTCTATCGATCCTCAGTACATCCTCAGTTTGTTCCACTAAAAAATGGCCCTGAGGAGCTATATACAGTAAAATGGGTCTTCTTGCCATGACCTAATGGACAATAAAAATTCATTCTGACAGACTCATAAATTACTGACAATTACTCAGGAATTACTGTTTTATTACAAACAAACAAAAAAACAGCAGCTGAGAATTTTTTTTAATACAGAAAATTCTCATTTACACTAAAAAAAAAATTGGTCTACTTGCCATGACCTTATTCGCAAAAAAAAAAATCATCCTGACAGACTAGGAAATTTTTTATTCATTGAAGAAATGTCGAGTCACTGACAAAGAATGTTTTCTATCGAAAATGGAAAGACATATTTTTCCGTATATAAAAACACTTGTGTTCTCTAAAAATCATTAGCATTTGTTCCTATAAAAAAATGTGTGTTCAGCAACTGAGAATTTTTTTAATACGAACAAATTCTCATTCAGTCCTAGTGGACTGAGAATTTTTTTCAGCAGTAAATATTCCCTTTCGAAAAATTATCATCACCAACAAAGATTTTTTTTCTATAAAAAAAAACTTCGTCTATCGTGATACGATACGAAATAAAGCGATCCACAATGACAAGTTTATTCTTTAAGTCGTCATTTCTAAATCTTAGAATATTCAAAACAACAATTTCATGTCCTTTACGAACCTTTCTCAAAATCCCTTAATCAAGTTTCTTATTTAATTTTCTGTTTGCAAATATTATTCTTAAACATTTCATTTCACCCACATAAAGAATCTATCCTTAGGCAAATAGAAAAAAAAACGAAAAATAAACAATAGGAAAAATTGTTCTCAAATGTCAGGTCATCATTGAAATGGTCAGCCCTACTTGAATATCTGGTTAATGGCATTCTAAGTGTTGTTCTCAAACACTCGAACTCACACACACACACACACCGAACGCACACTTTTCTGCAAAACATTCAACCTTTGGTACCATAACTTTTCGATTACTTTTTTTTTATTTTTGTATTTCAAGTCAGCAGTTTATCCACCCTCATAAGCGTTCATAATTCAGGTCAATAGCACTTGATATGCGTACTTATCAATTTTTTTCACTTTCGTTTGATTGGATAAAAAAAGAACAGTTATAATATTTTTTTTTTCAATTTCACAATTATTTTTGTATACCCTTCACCACTCTGTGGTACAGGGTATTATGTCTTTGTGCATATGTTTGTAAAAGGCAAAAATAATCGAGATAGACCCATGGTTCCTTTTGAGAATATGCATAGAATCACTTTTTAAGTCGATTTATGCATGTCCGTCCGTCCGTATGTCTGTCTGTCTGTCCACGAATCCTATTGAAATTGGGAAAATTAGGTCCAGATTTAGATATAGCTCCCATATATATTTTCGTCCGATTTATTGTAAATGGTGTACCAATGTCCCTATATATCGTTCGATTTGCACGACATTTGGCATAGCGTAATGAATTATGTCTAGAATGATGTGTGTTAAGTTTCCTGGAAATCGGTCCAGATTTAGATATAGCTCCCATATATATTTTCGTCCGATTTAAGGTAAATGGTGCGTCAAAGTCCCTAAATATTTTTCGATCTGCACGAAATTTGGCACAGCGTAATTAATTAGGTCTAGAATGACGTGTGTTAAGTTTCCTGAAAACCGGTTCAGATTTAGATATAGCTCCCATATATATTTTCGTCCGGTTTTTATGTAAATGGTGCACCAAAGTCTCTATATATCCTTCGATTTGCACGAAATTTGGCATAGCGTACTGAATTGATACTAAAATGATGTGTGAAAAGTTTCGTGACAATCGGTTCAGATTTTGATATAACTCCCATATATATTTTCATCCGATTTAAGGTAATTGGTGCACCAAAGACCCTATATATCTTTCGATTTGCACGAAATTTGGCATAGCGTACTGAATTGCGTCTATAAAAATGTGTGAAAAGTTTCGTGAAAATCGGTTCAGATGTAGATATAGCTCCCATATATATTTTCATCCGATTTTAAGTAATTGGTGCACCAAAATCTCTGAAAATCATCCGATTTGCACGAAATTTGTCATAGCGTACTGAATTAAGGCTAGAATCACGTATGCTAAGTTTCGTGAAAATTGGTTCAGATTCAGATATAGCTCCCATATATATTTTCGTCCGATTTTATGTAATTGGTGCTCCAAAGTCCCTATATATCTTTCGATTTGCACGAATTTTGCTATAGGGTACTCAATTAATTCTAGAATGATGTTGCTAAGCTTCGTGAAAAAATCCATAGCTAGGCCGATTGACACAACGTACTGATGTAATATAAATTAGTCTCTGGCAAGTTTCCCTGAAATCGGTTCAGATATATTCTACATATGTTAGGATACATATGTAGAATATACCCAAAGTGGTGAAGGGTATCATATAGTCGGCCCAGTCCGACTTTACTACTTTCCTTACTGTTTTTTTTCAACTTCACAATTATTATTATTATAATTTTTTTTTTTTTGAGATTTTTTGTATTGAATATAAATATATGTAGTCCACTATGTTTCTTATTTTCCATTTTTATTATTAGGCATCTCATTGTATGTAGTTTGAGTAATGTATTTTTAATTAAATTATATATTCAATTATATTCATGCATACATATATTGAGTAAATTGAGCACACAATGTTTTTCCCCACTCTGTTGTACATAAATTACATGTTGAAATTTTTTATATATAATTTAATAAGTTGTATTTTTATTGAAAAAAAAATAGATTTGAATTTAATTTGACTAATTATACAATATATAGAATTATAAGTTTTTTTAACATTAATATATACAGAGGTCGACAAAGCCACTATTAATTCTTGAATAAATTTTTTTTCTTACAGAAAATTCCTCTACAGATTTTTTTGTATTGAAGAATAGTTTTTCCATTGCAACAAAAAAAAATCTATTGAAAATATCCTTAGTACTGATATTTTTCATAAAAACTCTGAGGCATTGAGGATATATTTGTCTATAGAAAAAAATTGTCACAGGTTTTTTTATAGGAAAAATGGTCCTCAGTAGTAGAAAATTGCCTACAGTAGCCGATTTTTTAAAAAATGGTTATCAGTATCATGACAATTTTTTTCACAAAAGAAAAATTGTCATTGTAAAACAAAACATTTTTTCAAACAAAAAAAGGATGCTTTCTGAATTTCCATAAAAAACATGGTTCCTCAATAGCTGAGAATATTTTATTGCCACTGAAAAATAGTTGTCCTCTGTAACAGAGGGTTTTTCCCACAAAATCATTTGAGGATATTGTTCTATAGAATAAATTGGATATCTGTAACAAGTGATTTTTCTATATACTAGCTGAGTATATTTTTTCATAAAAAATATCCATAGAAATATCGATAGAAAAATTGGTCATACATAGGTGATGATTTTAATGCCACTGAACATTATTGGTCCCAAGATAAAATTGGAGCTCTATAGCAGAGGATTTCTCCTACAACAAAAATTAGGCGTTTTTTCTATAGAATAAATTAGTACTCTGTAGTGAAAAAATTTTCCTCAGTTACTGTAGAAATGGTCCTCAATAAAATTTTGTTTCTGTAGAAACAAATATGTTTTTATGGGAAAAATCCTTAATAAATAAAATACAATTTCCCCTATAGAAAAAAGTCCTCCCTCATTAAGGAAAGATATTTCAATTAAAAAATATACTCTATTAAATATGCTTTAAATTCATATTTTCCAAAAAATCTCAGGAATCGACGTCTTATTTTTCTATAGAAAAATATTTCAGAACTAGAGAACTGATTTGTTTCTAAAAAATCCTCTGTCTCAAATAAAGACTTTTTTCAATGGGTGAAAATTCCTCAATCAACATGGAACATTTTTTCTGTACATTAGAAATCTTAAGCCCTGTGGATTAAAGGTCACTTAGGAAACTTTCCACAGGCAGATGTTTTTCTATGGACATTTTTTTCTTGGCCAATTATGGTATTTGGTATAGAAAAAGTCTTGAGCCGATCTGGATGGACTTTTATGGAAGAAACCCTTAGCTGCTAAGGAAGATTTTATTCTATGGAAAATCTACGGACAACGAGGAAGAGTTTTGTCTATAAAAAAATCCGCAGTAACTGAAAACGGATTTTTTTCTTTAAAAAATCCTGTCACTTAATATATGTTATTTCTATATAAAAATTTAGTAGTCACAGAGGATCAATTTTTTTATAGAAAAAAATACCTCAGTAACTTAGGTTAATTTTTTTTCTACAGAAAAAATCCTCAGTAACTGAAGTCAGTATTTTTCTACAGAAATAATATCAGTAACTAAAATCAGATTTTTTTCTACAGAAAAAAAATCAGTGACTGAGGTCTGATTTTTATACCATCCACCACACAGTAGTACAGGGTATTATGTCTTTGTGCATATGTTTGTAACAGGCAAACGGAAACGAGATAGACACATGGTTCCTTTTGAGAATATGCATAGAATCACATTCTGAGTTGATTTATGCATGTCCGTCAGTCTGTCCATGACAACTTGTAAATAAATTACAGGTCCCATTTATGATTCGAATTATATGAAATTTGGCACAGCTCATTTATTTGGTCCAAGGACGAACCCTATTGGAATTGGGAAAAATCGGTTCAGATTTTCATATAGGTCCCATATTTAATGTCGTCCGATTTAAGGTAAATTGTGCACTAAAGTCCCTATATATTTTTCGATTTGCACGAAATTTGGCATAACGTAATGAATTGAGTATATTGCTGAGTTTCGGAAAAATCGGTTCAGATTTAGATACAGATTTTAATGTAAATTGTGTACCAAAGTCCCCATATATGTGTCGATTTGCACGATACTTGGCATAGCGTAATACTTTACATATAGAATGATGTGTGCTAAGTTTCATGGAAATCGGTTCAGATTTAGATATAGTTTCCATATATAATTTCGTCCAATTTAGTGTAAATGGTGCACCGAAGTACCTATATCTCTTTCGATTTGCACGAAATTTGGCAAAACGTACTGAATTGAGGGACATCTGCCAAGTTTCGTGAACATTTGTCCAGATTTAGATATAGCTCCCATATAAAGTTTCGTCCGATTTTATGTAAAAGGTGAACCAAAGTCCCTATATATCTTTCGATTTGCACGAAATTTCATATATCGTGCTGAATTTAGTCCAGAATGATGTATGCCAAGTTTCATGAAAATCGGTTGAGATTCAGATATAGCACTCTATCGATTGATTTTAAGTAATTGACGCAATAAGGAACCAATATGTGGCTGATAGGAACAAAACGTACTGAAATTAGTATAACATAACCTGTGACAAGTTTCGTTGAAATCGGTTCATATTTGGGTTTAGCTTCCATATATATTTTTGTCCGATTTTCCAAACTCCTCATGTTTGTCAGATTGACATGAAATTCTGCACAACGTACAATATTTATCATAGAATATCGTAGATTCGTTTTCTAGAATTACAGACATAGCCCATCGGATGTCCTATTGATATTTGTTTGAAATCGATTCACATACAGTTGATTTCGATTTACATACAGTCGACCTCGTCCGACTTTACTACATTCCTTACTGGTTTCTATTGAAAAAATACCTCAGTAACTGAGGTCTGATTTTTTTCCATTGAAAAACTGAGATCTGATATTTTTCTATAGACCAATTTTGCTATAGAAAAAAAATTAGTCGCTGAGAAGATACCTCAGAAACTGAGCCCGATTTTCTCCTTTGGAAGAAAATACCTGTAATTGAAGTCCGTTTTTTTCATTTAAAAAAAATACCTGAATCTTTGAGATTCTACAAAAAATATCTCTGCCCTTATAGTCTGATTTGTTTCTATAGGAAAATATACCTCCAAAAATTACGCATTTTCTGAGGTCTTCTAATTTTTTTTTTTAAATCCGCGCCTTTGCTGAGGTCTCCGAGAAATATATATATTTTTTAAAACCCACGCCCTGTTGGGAATTTATCAGTGTTTTTATCGAATATATTCGACATTTAAGGGAACCCCACCCATTCTCGATTTTAATTTTTCAAGATTTTCAATGGGCTGGTAAATCAATACCAATGGTTATTAAGGTTTGTAAATAATTTACAAAAAAATTTTGTTATTGTTTTGTTGTTGTTTTTTGTAATTAAAGAAAAGTCCTTATTTTTGATGGCGGGCATGATAACTCCTCACTTGAACATCGGAATCCGAAAATTCCAACGGTGTTAGAGAGAGTACATGTCTGGCTCTCGTATGAACTAGGATTATTGACTTCGCTCTAAAATTAACAAAATGGCGGACCTTTGAAAAAATATTTTTGAAAAATCGCCGATTTTTTACCAAAAATCAAGTTAAAAAATAAGGAAGATCTTCACTGATTGGCTTTTCATACGATAGCTATACACTCACAGAGAAACGTGTAAAAATTTGGAATCGATTGGGTTATTAGTTTTTGAGTTATCGTGCCCGCCATTCGCAAAAGAGAAAAACGCGTTTAAAGTTTGAGAAGCCCTTTAGCCGTCACTTGATGCTGACACAATAAATCGGCTATATCTTCAAGAGTTATTGAGATTTTCACTTGAAATTTTGTAGAGACATTCTTGAATTAGTGTAGAATCGAAAAAAATAAA
>NW_026874791.1:0-16715 GCF_032173495.1 Musca vetustissima
CAGGTCACAGTTATGGACCAATCTTCACGAAATTTTGCATGTAGGATGGGTTCTGGCCAATGAAGACCCCTATTATTTTTGGAAAAGGTCGGTTAATATTTAGGAATGAAATGGACCAAAAACTTTATTTTTGTCGGTTTTTCTGGTCGCTCCAGAGGCCGCAATTATGGCCCAAACACCGCGAATCTTTGCATGGAGAAGCGGATCGGGCCAGAGAATAAGCATGTCTGTTTTGATAAAGATCGGTCAATATTTAGCGGGTCAAATGGACTCTAACTTTTGTGTGAAAAATGACAACATTTGTATTCTATATCGTATATATTTACCACTGAAGGACGTAGACCCGAGAAGTTGATAGTATATTCAAGAGTAGTGGTTGATCTTTTACTTGATACCAATTATATTGTCGTAGGTACTCGGATGCGGGTGTTACACTTAAATATTTACAGATGCTTACGTATTCAGATATTATTTAATAACCTATTACCACACTGGGGGGCGGAAATATAGGCGGATCACTTTGAAATGTTTCATGAGGGTCCAGTTATGGTCAAGGACAACGCCTAAAATGTTAGGTGATGATCAGATAATAATTTTTCGGATGAAGTGGACCGAAAACTTAATTATTTGTACTTTTCGAGTCGAAAGCCGAACATCACAACACAACCCACGGTGAAGGGAATCTGGAGAAGTATGTAGAGGGGCTGTACTGATTATTAGTAACATTTTGTGACCACTAGCCAGTCAAAAGTGTGCAAATATCGCGAAATATTGCCCAATCTCAGAATATAGAACCACAGAAAGTTAGATTTTCATGGAAGTTGTGTAGGGGTCGGCCCCGTCCGACTATACTGCTCCGCTCACTGGTTTTAATAATTTTCGGTGTCCAGGCTCGGAATATGAATCCGCAGAAAGTTGTGTAGGGTATCAACCTTACAGAGGTACCCACCGATTTATTATATTTTTAATGATCAACTCATAGCAGTGAGTGTAACAATTTCGCCGGATCAAAATTTTCACAAGCTTAAGTATATTTTTATGATCAATGAACTTGAAATATTACTTCAAGAGTCATTACTAAAATATTTTTAGATTTTCTTATTTATTTATTATTATGTATTTATTTATTTATTTTTGTTTTTTTTCGTCCTGGTCTAATAATTATGAATTTTTGTTAAATCACCACTTAATATAATCCCGTCATCAATCCTTATAATTTTTTAATTTAACCTATAACTATTATATTTTTTTCTCCAAACTTGTTTATGTTTTAATTAAAATCAATAGCGTTTTGAGAATTTTAATTAAATAACTCATACTCACATCACTCCATGGTGTATTTTAATAAATATATATTTTCTGCAAATTAAAATTGATAATGAAATTCGCAGAAATTAAAGCGAAACCGAGTGTAAACAACTTAAAAATTGTCAACCACTCGACAAAAATTAAAATGAAAAAAGACAAAAAAACAACCTCATATTAACTCTGCCATAAATAGTTCGTTCTGCTGTTGTCTGGGTGTTTGTGTTGCTCATTCGTACGTTTGTTCGTTCGTTTATGAAATTGGGGTAGTTAAACACAAGTCAGCAGTATTTCAAACCAATTTTGTTTGCAATTAAAACGAATGCTTTACATTATGGTTGATGAAATTTAATATTTTTCAAATTAACAATTCCGAAACTTCTTAATGGCAGGAAATTATATTGCTGTGGTGCGATGGTCGCTCATGTGGTTTGTATTACGATGTAAAGAGAGTCAAAGAGAATGTACGAAACGTTATGAACTAGTCAGAAAATGTTGTAACAGGTTTCCCTTAAATAAAGGGAATTTTAAACGAAAGGAATATTTATGATAATGCATGGTCGCATGTTTCTTCGGCAAGAGAGGCATCTCTAACGTAGAAGATCAATTGGTGGTATACCACAATTCGTTTGCCAGAAGTCTACAAAGGGCACCATTTTAGCTAAGGGCACCTGTGTTAGCTAAGCAGTTAAAATCGAAAAGGACCTCTCAGAGCCCTTTAATCCCAAACGAGGATTCAGACAAGGTAACAGTTTGTCGTGTGATACTTTAAACATCCTGCTGGAAAAGATCATACAAGAGGCAAAGGTGAACAGAAATTACACTCTGTACACCAAACAACACATTTTACTCGCATATGGCGATTACATCGATATAATAGGCCGAACATTGTGAGCTATTGAACAAATTGAGAAGAAGTCGGTCAATGTGGGTCTGGCGAGAAGAATAGCGCAAGACGTCCAGTAGACTCGGACCAACTGTGAAACTTTAGAATTACAGCTCGAGGTAGTCAAAGATTTTAAATACCTTAGTACCGTCATAAATAGAACTAATTACATCGGTTTTAAAATTCGGAGAAGAACCAAACCCACACTCTGCATGACGCTGATACTACCCGTGCTGATGTATGGCAGATGAGGCCGCTCTTGGAGTGTTTGAGAGAAAAATTATCCGAAAGATCTATGGACCGATCTGCGTGGACGGTGAATATCGCCGTCAAATGAACCATGAGCTATTCTCGGACATCGACATTGTTAGACGTATCGAGCTGCAGCGACTACGTTGGCTAGGTCATGTCGTGAGAATGGATGAGGATGCCCCAGCTCAAAAGGGCATATACGAGCGAGCCAACTGATGGTTCACGTGGAAGGGGAAGTCCACAAATTCGATGGTAAGATCAACTCGAAGACAACATCTCGAGAGATGGTATTTCAAATTGGAAGAGCAGCACACAAGACCGAAGCGCCTGAAAATCTTTTTTTATCGATATCGATCCACTACTTCTCACCTCACTACTTCTCACCTCACCCTAAAGACAATTTTATAATATCATACAAACGGACAATCCGCTTTTAACCAAACTTTGTATAACCTATTATCTTTACAAAGCCTAGATCATATGCAACGATGGAACCCATTGGTCCACTGCTTCTGGTACCTTCCCCACAAGTGGACAAAATTTCCAATATTTATAAATCCATTATCAGGCGAACGGACTATCTGATGTGAACCAAATTCAGCACACACTATTATCTTTACCAAGCTTTGATCAAGTCCGAAGATTGGACCCATTGGTTAACTCCTTCTGGTACCTTCCACAGATAGTCAAAATTGTCATTATTTATAGTTCCAATATCAGGCGAATGGAATGCCCAATTTGATCCAAACTTTGCACAACATATTATCTTTACTAAGCCTAGATCAATTCCGAAGGAGACTCGTCTGCCCACTCCTTCCAGTCCCTCCCCCACAAAGGGTGAATATTTCAGGAAATATACTTAAAAAATCGACGTTTTTGGGTTTAAAGGCCCTTCTTAAAAAATCCAATTTTCTGCCCTAAAAGTCATTCAACAAATATTCTTCGAATATCCTCACTTCTCGATCTGTGTGTAAAGGTCCCTCAATAATTATCGAAAATCAACTGGATCTTAAAGTAATTCAATAAACAATCTAGAAAAGAAATCCACGCGTTTTGCTTTAAAGGCCCCTCATCATGATTCTGGGTCTAAAGGCCCACAAAAATATTCTTAAAAATACTCCTTCAATAAATATAAACAATGTCCATACTTCTTAGTCTAAAGGTCTTTCAATAAATATTCTTAAAAAAATTCACGCGTCTTGGTCTAAAAGTCCTTCCATAAATATTCTCAAAAACATCCGTGCATTTGGGTCTAAAGGTCCTACATTCTTAAAAAATTCATGCATCTGGACCTAAGGTCATTCAATAAATATCATTAAAAAATCAAAGTTTCTTAGTCTTTCAAAAATATTCCTAAACAAAGCATGGTTCTTGGTCGAAAATCCTTTAGAAAATATATGATTAACCTCGATTTTATTCAAAAACTGTTTTTAATAAATTGACGCATATTAGCCTCGATTTCCTTCTAAATATGTTCGTAAGAAATCCTCCCTTGTTAGCCTTGATGTCATTCAATAAAAATGCATGCTAACAAGCATGTCCGTAAAAAAGTAATCTTTAAAATGTCCGCTTGTTAGCCTGAATGTCCTTCAAAAACATTCTAAAAAATCCACGCCTGTAACCCTATATATCCTTCAAAAAGAAATCTCTCGCTCCTGCTCTATAAGTCCTTGAAAATAATATTTATAAAAACCCTGTCTTATTCTTAAAAATGTCCATGAAAAAAATCGCAATTCTTGTCTAAAAGTCCTTTGGATGTCATTCAAAAAATATTCGTAGAAAATCCACCTTTAGTATACAACCATTGCAAAAGATATTCTTAAATTTTCTTTTGTTTGGCGTAAAGCACCTGGAATATTACTAAAACTCATGTAGAAAAAATTGGTCTTAAAAATATTCCTGGGTTAAAAAAAATCTCCTGAAAACTCCACGATCAAGTTCATGAAAAATACATTATTTAAATTGTTTATATTATTCTTAAAGTCTAATCACAAATTTTGTCGATTATAAACTACGTCACTACCTCTTCTATCACCAAAGCACTCCACATATAGCACTATATGCATCAACACATACCTGAATATGTCGTTACAAATTCCTAATCTAATTATGCCCATTTACCACTTCCCCCCACACCAATAATCTAACTAAATTCTCTTAAAGTTGAGGAAAACAAAATACCACATGAGCAAGAACAAGAAGAAGATGAAAAACAAAACCCCATCACAGGAAATTGATTTAAACTGAAGCTAAATTACATTCACCTCAGGCTATAACAACAACACCAACATTTAATTAGCTTGTACATCACTAACAGATGGTATTTAGAAGAAGATTATTTCAAATATTTTACAACGTTAAGGCATACATACACCCACTCTCACTCACACATACACATACACACATGAAAGGATATACTACATCGATTATACTTAGGTTTTGAAGTACGCACATATTTAATGAAAACAAATTTAAAAATATTGTTGAAGTAAATGTTTTCGAATTAACGTTGGCAACAAGTTAACCATTAACACATACATATCTCTAATGTATTTAGCGTAAATAGGTATGATGGTATGTGTTATATATGTATACCATAGAATATGAAGTGTAATTTTAAAGGCTTAAAAGGAATTCCATTACTCCCAGCCACATAACTGTTTAATCAAGCGTGGCATAACTATGCAGATGGAATCTGTAATGGTGTAAATGTGCCATGGTATGGGTTTACGATAGAATTGAATGGTTCAGAAATTTGAGATGATGATAGCTTGCTAGTGCAAATTTGAATGGATACATGTTTTCTGTTCTGTGTGTGTTATAGGAAATGTATAGAGATATAATTTACAATAACAAATGATGAATTAAGAGTATTTAAGATATTTTAATTTGTAATCTGCAACTGGAAAGCGGTTTATATAACCATGTAGAAAGAACTACTATTTTAATTGCGTAAATTTTATTAGATTATTTTTGAAGAACTTTTGCACAGATATGGCTATTACTCTGAGGATGTTTTTTTCAGTCCATATTTTGGTATTGGTCTCACATATCTGTACTGCCCAATTTACGGTGTTCTGAAGGTTTAAGCCAATTTTTTAAACCGTTAGCCCCCGAAAACCCGGTATGCCAGATTGCAGGTTCATGTTTTGATATAGCCCCCATATAAAGATCCCACCAGTTTGGTATTTTGAGAGTTTCAGCCGCATTTTCCAACTGAAAATGCTATAATTTAGCATTCCAGGATCTTGGTAAAGAACACTTTCCAAAAAAAAACTCCATATAAGCCATAGTGTGTAAGTACTTACCGAACTCTCACTTAATTATACCCTTCACCACACCATGGTACAGGGTATTATGTCTTTGTGCATATGTTTGTAACAGGCAAAAGGAATTGAGATAGACCGATAGTTCCTTTTGAGAATATACAGATGATCACCTTCTGAGTCAATTTATGCATGTCCGACCGTCCATGTATTTTTGTGAACAAAGTACAGGTCGCATTTATGATCCGATTTGGATGAAATTTGGCACAACTCACTTATTTGTCCCATGGAGAAAATAGGTTCAGATTTAGATATAGCTCCCATATATATTTTCGTTCGATTTTATCTAAATGATGCACCATACACCCAATATTTGTCCGATTGAAACAAAATTTTGTCTATTGTTGTATACGAAGTTTTGTGGAAATCGGTTCAAAACTCCCAAGGATTGTCCGATTGATACAAAATTTTGCACAGCGTTTTGAAATAGGTATATGTTGAAGTTTTGTGGAGATCGGTTCAGATTTAGATATAGCTCCCATATACAAACACCCAATATTTTTCCGATCGAGACAAAATTTTGCACCCTGTACTGAATTATGTCTGGATTGATGTATGCGAAGTTGGTATCGGTTCAGATTTAGATATAGCTCTCATATATAGTTTCGTATGATTTTATGTAAATGGAGCACCAAAGGGTCAAATTTAGGCCGATTGGCACAAAATTTTGCACAGTTGGAATTAGTTCAGATTTAGATTTAGAAATATTGCAGAGAATATTAAATATATATATATATGGTTTCCATCTGATTTCGTCTACATGGTGCACCAAAGAACTATTTTTTTTTTAATTGGGACGAATTTCTGCACAAAGTATACTATTGGAACTTATAAGTAATTTAAATATGTAAATATATATTTGGTATGAGTGCATGCAATTTGATCACTAAATAATAAATGATTATCTTATCGAGATAAAATTGTGGACAGCGCAATTTGCTGTAGCACACTAGATGGCGTATGCCACGGTAGTTTGATTAGGTCCTGGTTTAAATATAACTTCCACACATACTTTTGCAACATTTCATACAGTAGTACTCTAAAGAATCCATGTCTGCCCGAATCACATGCAATTCTTTATAGATATCAGGTATGGGTATGTTTTTTTTCATTGGTTCAAATATTTATGTAAATCATTTATTTATGGTTAAGACTATTTTTGTAGAAATTTTAGAAGCTATATTCGTAAATTTTTAATATTATATTTTTAAAGACTCAGGGATTTTTAAGCGTCGATTGAAAACACGAACATTTTGAAGGGTCTTTAGAGACTACAGGCGTAGAATTTTCGGTTAGATTTTTTTAGGATATTATATTATATTTTTGGCAATAATATTATATGATTTAAATGTCAAATGGTTAAGTCTTTATCACATTTGATAGCGCAGTTATAGGACAATTATCTGAAAGTTAATATCAAGATTATGCCCTGTTGGATATTCATTATACGTTTTCAAATTCCGTGAGAAATATATAAAGTTTTTTCTAATAACAAATCATTAAATTCTCCTCCAGTAATGGTGGTATTAAATAGAGTAGCAAAATCTATGTCATCCCTCAAATAAAATGCAATTTTACAATAGTTTTCTTGAAATATTAAAATTATTAAAAAAAAATAATTTTAATTATTTCTTTTAATTTTATTTTCTTTGAGAAGAGAATTATTCTCCAACATTCGAATGAGGTGGCGAGAAAAACACCGAAACTTCTTGTTGTTTTAGTGCTTTTCTTTATTTGTTTTCTATATATGACTGTATAAACGTAGAATCCATAATCTTCTAAAGTGGTTGCTTGGCTGACCATAAGCATTTTAATTGCTTTTGTCGCCTTTTTCTGATCAATACAATTACGTGACACATTTATAAAGCTTTGTTTAGTGAGTTTAATGTCTGCATTTTTTTGTATGAACTTGAAAGTACGATGGCCAATTAATAAATAGAACTGAGCTTACCAGAACATTCATATCTGTACGCTTTTTGTGGCTAATAGTTTGTTAAGAAAAATTTACGATTTTCCTTAAAATCCAAATTGTATAAAACGTAAATATTGACTGTATTAATTTTTATTCTATGCATTAGAAAGTGCATCATATAAAAAAAGCATTTTGGTGGCAAAATACCAAAATGCTTTTTTTATATGATGCACAATAAGCAGCAGACATGTATCGGATTTTTATACCCTACACAACTATGTTGTCAGGGTATTATAGCTTTGTGCAGCCCCTAAAGTTTGTAACGCCGCGAAATATTGGTCCTAGACCCACCTTTAAGTATACCGATCGTCATATCTCGACTAGCTGAGTCGATCAAGACATGTGTGTCCGTCCGTCCGTCCGTCCGTCCGTCTGTCCATTATAATTTGTAAACACGATACAGGCCACAGTTATGGACCAATCTTCACGAAATTTTGCATGTAGGATGGGTTCTGGCCAATGAAGACCCCTATTGTTTTTGGGAAAGATCGGTTAATATTTAGGGGATGAAATGGACCAAATACTAATTTTTTGTCGGTTTTTCTGGTCGCTCCAGAGGCCGCAATAATGGCCCGAACATCGTGAAATTTTGCATGGAGAAGGGGATCGGGCCAAAGAATAAGCATGCCTGTTTTGATAAAGATTGGTCAATATTTAGCGGGTCAAATGGACCCTGACTTTTGTGTGAAAAATGACAAAATTTGTATTCTATAGCGTATATATTTACCCCTGAATGACATCGATCCGAGAAGTTGATATTATATCAAAGAGGAGTGGTTGACCTTTAAATTAATACCAATTGTATTGTTGTATGTGCTCGGATGTGGGAGTTACACCTAAATATTTACTGGTGTCTCCGTATCCGTATATTATTTAGTAACCCATTATCACTCTAGAGCGCGGAACTATAGCGCTGATCACTATGAAATGTTCCATAAGGTTCCAGTTATGGTCAAGGACAAGGCCTATAATTTTCGCTGATGATCAGATAATATTTTTGGAATGAAGTGGACCGAAAACTTAATTTTTTGTGTTATTTTCGAGTCGATATATAGACCACAAATAAAAGCCGAACATCACAACACAACTCACGGTGAAGGGAATCTGGACAATAACTGTACTGAATACTTGTAAGATATTCTGCTGTTTACCTCTAATCGGGCAAGAGTATGCCAATATCACGAAATATTGCCCAGGCTCGGAATAAAAATCCGCAGAACTATATATAAACTACCGCAGTTCCGTGGTAGTTGTGTAGGGTATCGTATGGTCGGCCCCGTCCGACTATACTGCTCCGCTCACTGGTTTTTATATGGAATTGTATGTTACGAATTTTACTACATGTTAATTTGTTGTATCTTTCTGGCCTTCTTTTGCATTGTAGCATCCATTATGCAGCTCATCTCGAAAGAGAAATAAAACCCGCGTTATATGAAAAATCGTTCACCCGAAAAAGGTATGAAATTAAAAAAATCAGCTCGAGCGGTACCTTAGCATTGAAAGCCATCTAACTAACTTCTGAAACTTGGCAAAAACCACTAAAGATGTAAATTATTATACGCCGAACTTTTGATACACTCCACCATGAGGATGACAATAAAAATATATCAAATTAATGTGGGCTCCTACGAGAAAACTCGCGTTAAGATAGGAACTTAAACATATCGAAAAAATAGTGAGAAAAATATGATTGAAATTCTCAGAATATCTAATAGTCGGGCTACCGTTGTATGGGGATATAATAAAACGAAGATCAATAATGAGTTTTTTTTTTTTTGTAGTGAGATGAGATTACAATATACCAAACCAGTAAGGAAAGTAGTAAAGTCCGGACGGGGCCGACTATATGATACCCTTCACAACATTGGATATATTCAACAGATGCATCCTAACATACATCGCATTTTTGAAGAACCATTAACATGAAATCGGATGAATTCAAATATGTCATCTTTATCTAAAGGTGAACCGATTTAGACCAATCCATAAACATGTAATTCTGCAACCTATACCAAAATTTTTAATTTGGACAGATATAGAATCGTTTCTTTAGAATGGGACCAAATAATAAAGCAAATCTCAATCGGACACCGTTTGATTTTTTGGAGCCCTTTTAACATGAAGTAGGTTTAAACCATATTCATGCGCTATGTCTGCATTTCTACGAAACGCAATCACACTAACATCAGTACGTTTTGTGCCTATGGCCGAAGGATTTACAGGGGCTTTCGTGCTCCATTAACATAGAATCGGATGAAAATATATATGGGAGCTTTATCTAAATCTGAAACGATTTTCACGAAACTTAACACACATCATTCTAGACTTAATTCAGTACGCTATGGCAAAATTCGTGCAAATCGAAAGATGCACCGTTTACATAAAATCAGACTAAAATATACATGGAAGCTATATTTAAATCTGAACCGAATTTTTCAATTGGGTTCGTTCTGTGGGCCAAATAATTGAGATGTACAAAATTTAATCCAAATCGGATTATAAATGCGACCTGTACTTTTTTACATTCTAACATAAACCAAAGACAAACACACGTGCATAAATCGACTTAGAATGTAATTCTGTGCATATTCTCAAAAGAAACCATATGTCTATCTTGATTTATTTTGCCTGTTACAAACATATGCACAAAGACATAATACCGTGTACCACAATGTGGTGAAGGGTATAATTAAAGCCGAATATGGGGGGGTCTCTCTTAAATCACCAAAATACGGAGTATTGGGGTGTACCGTTATACAGGGTCTACCCTAAAACTTGGGTCAATATTAATAATTTTTGGTACGGATATGTCTTATTCAATGAAAATCTAAAATACTAAATTATTTACTTTCTGAGGTCTCCGGTGAATATTTCGAGGTCTTGCAAACGGAATGACAAATTGAATATACACTCCACCTTATAGTGGAGGGTATAAAAAGGTCGGGGTGTCAAGTCATGGATCTATGGCGGATGACCTATCATTTCCACTTTTTGGCTGTTCACGAAGATTATGATTTGAGACGATGTTGATAAGAACTATTTTCCGATTTTCCAATCAGTCCTTTTTTAAGGATATCATTGAAAGTAAACTGTTAATAGCATATTCTTTGTAGTAAAAGGAGAAACGCAAATAAATGTAAAAAAGTCAATCATGGATTTTGCACCAGTGTTGCCAACTTAGCACTTGTAGTCCTAGATTTATCACTTTTTAAATTCGTTAAGCGGAAGGAAAAGTAATGTAACACCTTTTTAGCATTTTCATTTTTTTTTTTTTTTTTTTGACCGGGCCAAATTAAGATGATCGTGTTACAAAATTAGACTTTGAAATGTCGGCCATATATCTGATAGCGATAATTATAAAACATTTGCACATTTTCCAAATTCAAATTTAATTTTGGTTATTTCCAATATTCAATACAATTGCTCTTAATTATATTAATTTATTCAAAATGATTTATATTTTGCAATATTTAATTCTACTACTCGTAAACATAACATTGCTGAAGTTGTTATTTTTGGTTTTTCTTCCTTATTGGTTGCTTCAATACCTAGCCTAACATTTCTAGAAACATTCTATACATCCTCTACACCTTATTACAATGAAGGTGATATTTGTTTTGCTTCATGGTATAATAATAGAAGGTAACAGCAAGTGTTGTTGTACAAAAAACGATACAACAACCACATGGAAATTTGTTGTTGTAAGTTCTACTAGTGTCAACTCATTTGACAGAAAAATGTAAACAAACAAACAAATTATCATCAAATTATTTTTAATTTGAAAATGAAATATTTTCGAATCCTCAAAATAAAAATTGAAAAACATGAATGAAAATCTTTCAAATTTATATTTCTATCGCTTCCACATATTTCCTATAATTGAGCCATTGCCATATATATGTGTAACACATATGAAAATGCTGGTAATAGCGAGTTATTCCTTGAAGAAAGATTTGCTTCCTCAAACTTTCCCAGCAGGCAGATTGAGTAAATTGAATACAAGAGCACATTTAATAAAGAACAATTTCAAATTGTATGCGTTCCCAATTTTCCTGTTGGGTGATTTTTAAAAACATAATTTGTCAAATTCATATTGACACTAGTATTACGTTGGAATCAAATCAGCTGGGATTTGCTGTTACCTTTTATAATTGTACCATGGTTTTGCTTCTTACCCACAAATTACATTTTTATTCACCAAAAAATTATTTTAAAGCCTGTCAAATGCACACTTTTAGAGAACTTCAATATTTATGTACCCACTTTCTTTTGAATTCCATTCAAAAAAGTTTCCAATCAATATACAAAGACTTCAATGTCTTTGTTACCTTTTTTGCAAATGTGACCACGCGGCAAAGAAAACCAATTATCAGCAACAATCCATGGATTTTATTGGCAAAGGGAGGGTGGATGATTTCCAACGAAACCTTTTTTCGATATTTCTCTAGCGTTTGTCTTTTACACACCTATTTTCAATTTATTGTTGTTGTTGTTATGCTATGAAATTGAATTTAAAAGTAATTTCCTGTTATATATTATTTAAATAAGGCATAAAATAGCGAAGACCCCCGTCACAAGAAATTTAAAATTTATAAAATGTTGTCACATTTTAAGGATAATAAATTCATCCATAACCTTCCACCACCCCTTCAAAATGGTATAAAAATTACAGCAAATGTCATATTTTCATCATAATTACAATTAAATTTCACTATGGGGACTAACAATGGCAACAATTATAACAACAATCAACCTGATAGAAATGGTGGAAACGTTTTGGGTAAAAGGTGAATGTACGAAATGTTTTCAACGATTCTGATTCCGATTCAATGTGACAATTTGTAAGCAATTAACATTTTCAGGGGAGTTGAATGATTTCGAAGCAAAAATAAAAACACATTATCATCTAAAACGTCAATTAGGGGACACAATGAAAAAACAAAAAAAAAACATAATACAAAAATAGGTAAGTGCAATTAATAAACATTTACAAATAGAAATGGAATAAATTAAATGAATATTCAAAGGACATTGCTATGGTATTTTAATTCCCCTCCTTCCTGGGGAGGTGGTGGTTTTAAATTTTTAATATATGGCAACATAAATTTAATTTAAAAATGGGGAACCTAAAATTTTGAAAGCAAAAAATATTGTTTTGAACAAAAACTAAGTCTTAAATCATTCGATTAATATTTGCCTTCCTTATCGGAAAGTGTGAAATACCCAATAATGTGGTAAAAATTTACTTGGCAAAAAACAAACTTTTGCTACCAATCATTGCGGCATGTGTTCATCGAACCATTGCCTTTTTCACAAAACCAAATTCCCTTCTAACTATTGCCACCACCCCATTTTGGGGTTCGTATTCGCAAAGGGGGTGAGTGCATCACAATTAAATACCAACAACAGTTCAAACATTTCCCCTGGGTATTATGAACTTTTACGATTCATCAATGAACTTTCATTTCTGTGACACAGTGTAACGAATCTCTCTCGTTTCTTTGGAATAAAAGTCCTGGCAAGCTGAGAGGCAGGGGGATAGATTATTAAAAGTTTTTGATTGATTTCCATGATGACAGGTAATTTTGAAGACAATTTACGAAAATTGATTTAATTTATATACGCTTATGCAATTTGGGAAGAAATTGTAGGCCAAGACGTTTTTTATATCCTCTGAGAAAACGAAATACCAAATTACAGACACTTAGAATAGAAAATTCGGCAGATTCAGTAAGTAAATGAGGTAAAACATTTATCTGGAGCTATATTAAAACAGGGATCCATATTAAATCCCAATACCAAATAACAGCCACTTCGGTTAGAAAACGTTCCTAGAACGATCAAGGGTTGTGCCAAAACAGTCCCTTTACTAGCAGTTTTTTCTCCAAATAGCCGGCTTCAATTGTCTGACATAACGTTTTTTATAAACTAAAAATTAAAATGCTAAATCACAGACATTCGGGTCGAAAAATTCGTCAAAAATTCAGCACATCTAAAAATGAACCGGGACCTTCATATGAAATATCCAACATTCCATTCCCGATTTCAAAAAATTTAATTTTGATTTTCTATTTAATTCGAACCTAAATTAATTCAAGAATGTCCCTTAAAAATTTCAAGTGAACATCTCAACAAGTATGGAAGGTATCGCCGATTCATTGTGTCAGCATCAAACGACAGCAAAAGTGCTTCTGAAACTTCAAAGGAGTTTTTCTCGAAACATTGTTTTTACAAATGGCGGGCACAATAACTCAAAAACTAACAATCCAATCTCTTTCAAAATTAAACATATTATTCAGTACGTTCATAGCTATCGTATGAACTAGGATAAATGTAATCGGATAATACCCTTTTTATTTTTATACCCTACACAACTATGTTGTCAGGGTATTATAGCTTTGTGCAGCTACAAAAGTTTGTAACGTCGCGAAATATTGGTCCTAGACCCACCTTTAAGTAGACCGATCGTCATGTCTCGACTATCTGAGTCGAACTAGACATGTGTGTCCGTCCGTCCGTCTGTCTGTCCAATTTAATTTGTAAACACGATACAGGCCACAGTTTTGGACCAATCTTCACGAAATTTTGCATGTAGGATGGGTTCTGGCCAATGAAGACCACTATTTTTATTTTGGAAAAGATCGGTGAATATTTAGGGGATGAAATGGGCCAAAAACTTTATTTTTGTCGTTTTTTGTGGTCGCTACAGAGGCCGCAATTATGACCGAAACACCGCGAATTTTTGCAAGGAGAAGGGGATCGGGCAAAATAATAAGTATGCCTGTTTTGATAAAGATCGGTCAATATTTAGCGGGTCAAATTTACCCTGACTTTTGTGTGAAAAATGACAAAATTTGTATTCTATGGTGTATATATTTGCACCTGAAGGTCCTAGATCCGAGAAGTTGATAGTATGTTCAAGAGGAGTGGTTGACCTTTAAATTGATACCAATTATATTGTTGTATGTAGTCGTATGCGGGACTTACACATAAATATTTACAGATGCTTACGTATTCATATATTATTTAGTAACTCATTACCACACTAGAGGGCGGAAATATAGGGCTGATCGCTTTGAAATTTTCCATGAGGTTCAAGTTATGGTCACCGATAACGCCTATAATTTTCGGTGTTGATCAGATAATAATTTTGGGATGAAGTGGACCGAAAACTTATTTTTTGGTGTTTTTTTACGAGCCGATCTATAGGCCAAAATTGAAAGCCGAACATCATAACACAACCCACGGTGAAGGGAATCTGGACAAGTGATTAGAAGGGCTGTACTGAATATTTGTAATATTTGTTGACCTCTAGTCGGTCAAGAGGGTGCAAACATCGCGAAATATTACCTAAGCTCAGAATATAGAACCACAGAAATTTATAGTTTCGTGGAAGTTGTGTAGGATATCATATGGTCGGCCCGTCCGGCTATACTGCTCCGCTCACTGGTTTAACATGGTTTGGGGTCCAAAATATGGGATTTTCCAAAAATCCAATTCCATATGTCAGCCATTTTGTTAATTTTTGTACGAAGCTAATAATAATCCTAGTCCATATCAAAGCCAGACATGTACTCTTTCTTATACAGTTGTCAGCCGGTTGAAAAGTATAACAAATTTAGACCGAGAATGGGGGTCCCCTCAAATTTGACATGACTTTTATATGGGGGCTATGACCCTCCTATATTACTGTGGCCGCGCCATGTCATGTCTGGTAGCCCAATACGGAATAAAAAGACCAAATAATCCCTAGTGAAAATAAAAGGACAAGCATTTAACATGCTGTCCTCACGGACTGTACAAAGTACCTATAAGTACCGCGGAAACAGACAGTACCAGCACAAAAAAGTCGCCCTCACAGTTAACCTACACATCATCCACAGAAAGGGAATTTAATTGAAATTCAACGTTTAGATAACCTCCCATAACAGCTATCCGCAAGTCCACGCATAACCACACGGTGTAACCAGTCCAAAAGTCATCCTGCAGAGTGACTATGCATGAAGACCACCTCCACTCAATAAAGATACCCTAAACGCGTCATGAACAAATCTATTTACAAAAAATAAAGGTTCGACCGTCTTTAAGTAACCTACAGAAAGCCCACCAATACGTCCGACGATACCAACGACCGTTGTCAGTCTACCTTTCAATCGATCGAAGTTTACAAGGAAATTTATATCTTCAAGCTCACCAATTCGAATACATAGTGTACAACGAACTTTATATGTCCAAATAATTTCGGGCTAATATAGAGTTAAACAGGAATGCGCCAGGAGCAACACAAAACAAAGCCCAACACAGTTACACTGATCATCTATCATGCAGATGAACCAAAAGTTGGACAGAAAACAAACTGTCCCCCATATATGGTACACATCGAACAATCCCCGAACAAACCTGAAGGTACCTACGACGACAGTTGCCAGTGCTCAACATATCAATATTTCATTTCCTCAGATACAGTTATCGCCGGACCTTCCTTCTTTCAGCAGCATCGGCTGCCGAAGGATTATCAATTTTCTTTTCGTTAGGAAAAAAATCACTTTCATCCGACTGAGTGTGAATTCTCTAGACCCTAAAAAGTATATACTTGTGATCAGAGTGAAGATATATGTCGAATTAGCAATGTCCGTCTTTCCGTCTGTTCACCTGTGAGATGTTCGACTATTGAGTATAAGCTTAAGCGTGGCTTGCAGTTGGATGAGGATGATTGGCTCAGGCCTTCTGATCGGGTTGATGGGGGATAGTAGGCGGTATGTGTTGTTGATAAGTAGATGTACGGACAGTGACTGGACCGGCCAGATTTTTGCTTCGGGTTGTTTTCGCGGAAACGCTTGCAAATGGGTAGAGACTTTTATCTCGATCGGCTGATCGGTTGATGTCAGGTGGCCCTAGATATGTTGATCTAGCCTGGCAGTTTTATGGCCAAGGGGGAGATGAACGGCAAACAGGAACGGCTATGTCACTGAGG
>NW_026874792.1:0-16938 GCF_032173495.1 Musca vetustissima
AATGGCAAATTGAAAATTGTCACTTTAACCTCAAAGCTAAACGTGTCACAAATGATTGTTGTTCACATTCCACCTTCCACGCCCCCCACCCAACTTCCCTAACATACGAACGAATCGCAATATGCCAATGGGACTGCAATGGTCATATAATGTGAGAAACGGTGAGAGACTGAGAAAGTGAGAGGGGTGTGGAACGACAAAACTAATATTGGCCCCTAGAGCTAAGTTCGCACAGACAACACAGCCGGTGGTAAACATTGGTATCACTAATAATCTTTAATAGGGTCCCAATTGAGAAGATGGAAGCAAAATTGCCACATGGACATGATGTGGCCATATCAGAGCGGCCCGCAGGAGCAGCAGCAGCCATGGCAACAACTGGTGCAACAAACGATAAAAATGTGTGTGTGTACGTGTGAGGAGGGGGAATTGACAATAATATGCAGAAATAATACCTAAGCTATATTTTAGCTATCGCTGGAAAAGGTAGGGGAGAGGGGTTTTAGTGTGGGACTAACATTTGAATCTGATATGCAATCGTAGCGAAACCAGACAATATTCGAACAGCATTAGGCAAATATGGCATGTTAGATTTACATTTGTGTATGAGTGTGAGGGTGTCTGCGTGACTGTGAACCAGACTAGTTGGCCCATAACCCTACTTTTTATTATGGTCTGAAACAAAAAGTCCCCAACGAACCCACTAAAAGTCATTACAATCATCACAGTGATCCTGACGATGACGACGGCTATGATGATGACGCTGATTGTCAGCATTTGCCACTGCCACATGCAATTGGCCACTATCATCATCACTATTACCAACACTACCACCAATAACACATACGCACACACACATACCAGCATCACTACCATCATCATTAGTGTCACTGACATTTGCTGTCGTTGCTAATTTTGAAATTCATTTAACAAATAAACGAAACCCACACAGGACATTCGAGAGAGAGAGAAAAAAACACTACAAATGAATGCAATGATAACAGACACATACACACCCACACACACACAGAGATACCGAGCAAAGCAAAAAAATTGAAATGAGAAATAAAATGAAATTATGCTTGTTTAAAAATGATGCAATTGAATCCTTTGAATATGAAATGCAATATTTTTGATTCGCAGGACGAAATTAATTAAGGAAAAGCAAAAAATCGGCAATGAGGACTTGAAGACAAACAAATCGAGGACCTATAAAGGATGTGGATTTTTAAAATAATTTTCCTAAACACCAACATAAGGTGTGGATTTTTAAATCATTTTTCTAGAGACCGACCTACATAGGGCGTGGATTTTTTTAATAAATTTTCTAGAGACCGATCTACATAGGGCGTGGATTTTTTAAATCATTTTTTTCAGAGGTCCACATAAGGCGTGGATTTTTTAAATCATTTTTCTAGATACCGACCTATATAAGGCGTGGATTTTTTAAATCATTTTTCTAGATGCCGACCTATTAAGGCGTGGATTTTTAAATCATTTTTCTAGATATCGACCTATATAAGGCGTGGATTTTTTAAATCATTTTTCTAGATGCCGACCTATTAAGGCGTGGATTTTTAAATCATTTTTCTAGATACCGACCTATATAAGGCGTGGATTTTATAAATCAATTTTCTAGATGCCGACCTATATAAGGCGTGGATTTTTTAAATCATTTTTCTAAATACCGACCTATTAAGGCGTGGATTTTTTAAATCATTTTTCTAGATTCCGACCTATATAAGGCGTGGATTTTTAAATCATTTTTCTAGATATCGACCTATATAAGGCGTGGATTTTTTAAATCATTTTTCTAGATACCGACCTATTAAGGCGTGGATTTTTTAAATCATTTTTCTAGATACCGACCTACATAAGGCGTTGATTTTTTAAATCATTTTTCTAGAGACCGACCAACATAAGGCGTGGATTTTTTAAATAATTTTTTCTATAGACCGACCTACATAAGGCGTGGATTTTTTAAATCATTTTTCTAGATACCGACCTACATAAGGCATGGATTTTTTTAAATATTTTTTAAGATACCGACATAAGGCGTGGATTTTTTAAATCATTTTTCTAGAGACCGACCTACATAAGGCGTGGATTTTTAAATCATTTTTCTAGAGACCGACCTATATAAGGCGTGGATTTTTAAATCATTTTTCTAGAGACCGACCTATATGAGGCGTGGATTTTTAAATCATTTTTCTAGAGACCGACCTATATAAGGCGTGGAATTTTTAATCATTTTTCTAGAGACCGACCTATATAAGGCGTGGAATTTTAAATCATTTTTCTAGAGACCGACCATAGAATCACTTTCTAAGTCGATTTATGCATGCCCGTCCGTCCGACTGTCCATGTTAAATTGTAAACAAAATACTGCTCGCATTTATGATCCGATTTGGATGAAATTTGGCATAGGTCACTTATTTGGCCCAAGGATGAACCCTATTGAAATCGGTTCAGATTTAGATATAGCTCCCATATATATTTTCGTCCGATTTAAGGTAAATGGTGTACCAAAGTCCCTAAGTATCTTTCAATTTGCACGAAATTTGGCACAGCGTACTGAATTAGGCCTGCAATGATGTGTGATAAGTTTCGTGAAAATCGGTTCATATTTAGATATAGCTCACATATATATTTTCGTCCGATTTAATGTAAATGGTGCACCAAAGACCCTGTATATCTTTCGATTTGCACGAAATTTGGCACAGCGTACTGAATTGGGTCTAGATAGATATGAGATAAGTTTCGTGAAAATCGTTTCAAATTTTGATATAGCTCCCTTATACATTTTCGATTTAAGGTAAATGGTGTACCAAAGTCCCTATATATCTTCCGATTTACACGAAATTTGGCATAGCGTAATAAATAAGGTCTAAATATAGGTCCCATATATATTTTTGTCCGATTTAAGGTAAATGGTGTACTAAAGTCTCTATATATAGCTCGATGTGCACGAAATTTGGCACAGCCTACTGAATTAAGCCTAGAATGATGTGTCTTAAGTTTCTTGAAAATCGGTTAAGATTTAGATATAGCTCCCATATATATCCTTTGAGGTGCACGAAATTTGGCACAACCTACTGAATTAACCTTAGAACGATGTGTGCTAGGTTTCGTAAAAATCGGTTCAGATTTTGATATAGCCCCTTTATATATATGCACCGAAGTCTCTATATATATTTCGATGTGCACGAAATTTGGCACAGCCTACTGAATTAAGCTTAGAGTGATGTGTGCTAAGTTTCTTTAAAATCTGATCAGATTTAGGTAAATGGTGTATCAAAGTCTCTATATATCCTTCGATTTGCACGAAATTTGGCACAACCTACTGAATTAAGCCTAGAATGATGTGTGCTAAGTTTCGTTAAAATCAGATCAGATGTAGATAAAGCTCCCATATATATTTTCGTCCGATTTACGGTGAATTGCGCACCAAAGACCCAAAGTTAAGCCGATTGTCACACAATTTTGACCAACGCACCGAAGTTAGAGTAGTCTAACGTGTGCCAAGTTTTGTTTAAATCGATTCAGATTTGAATATAGCCCCATATAGGCTAATAGTTCTTCAAAATTCGAAGTCTTTTAGGATGCATCTATTTAATATAGCCATAGTGGTGAAGGGTATCATATAGTCGGCCCCGTCCGACTTTTGAACTTTCCTTACTGGTTCTGATTATACCCTACACAACTATGTTGTCAGGGTATTAGAGCTTTGTGTAGATCCAAAAGTTTGTAACGCCGCGAAATATTGGTCCTAGACCCACCTTAAAGTATATCGATCGTCATATCTCGACTAGCTGAGTCGATCTAGACATGTGTGTCCGTCCGTCTGTCCATTATAATTTATAAGCACGATACAGGCCACAGTTATAGACCAATCTTCACGAAATTTTGCATGTAGGATGGGTTCTGGGCAATGAAGACCCCTATTGTTTTTGGAAAAGATCAGTTAATATTTAGGGGATGGCATGGACCAAAAACTTTATTTTTCTCGATTTTTCTGATCGCTCCAAAGGCAGCAGTTATGACTCAGACACAGCGAAGTTTTGCACGGAGAAGGGGATCGAGCCAAAGAATAAGTATGCCAGTTTTGTTAAACATCGGTCAATATTTAGCGGGTCAAATGGACCCTGACTTTTGTGTGAAAAATGACCACATTTTGTATTCTATGGGGTATATATTTGCACCTGAAGGTCCTACACCCGAGAAGTTGATAGTTCAAGAGGAGTGGTTGACATTTAAATTGATACCAATTATATTGTCGTATGTACTCGGATGCGGGAGTTACACTTAAATATTTACAGGTGCTTACGCGCTGATCGCTTTGAAATTTTCCATAAGCTTCAAGTTATGGTCACCGATAACGTCTATAATTTTCGATGATGATCAGATAATAATTTCGGGATGAAATTGACTGAAAACTTATTTTTTTTGGTTTTTTCCGAGTCGATCTGTAGGGCAGAATTGAAAGCCGAACATCACAACGCAACCCACAGTGAAGGGAATCTGAACAAGTGATTAGAAGGGCTGTACTGAATATTTGTAAAACTTGTTGACTTCTAGTCGGTCAAGCTCAGAATATAGAACCACAGAAAGTTATAGTTTCGTGGAAGTTGTGTAGGGTATCATATAGTCGGCTCCGTCCGACTATACTGCTCCCCTCACTGGTTTCTAATGCTTTGGTAGCTCACATCACAAGCCTGTGTGGCCTATATTTCATATTTGAAAATGTTCCCGAAATTTTCCCATATCCGCGTATATATGTTTATATATTCAAATTATTTGTTAACATATCAAATTGTGGTTTATTCATGATAATAATTTTATTTATGTTTGCAATCGTCGTCATCATCATCATCATCATTATTATTTTGTGTCAATAATAATGAGAGCATTTCACAATGATTCGGAGTGTTTTGTTTTTGTTGGTTCTGCAGATCATGTCCTGGGGTCCAAAAATTTGTTGTTAGTGACCAAACAAGGAGGGAGGGTCCACAAGAAGGAGGGCCCACACGCAGACAAGCTACAAAGTTAATTGAAATCATGTTGATATGACAGAATGCCATATACATTAGGGTGGTGTGCTGTTTATATGTTGTGGATCCCAAAAATAATTTTTAATTTTTTAAGAACAAATTGAGTCATTATTAGGGATCTGCTGTTGCCTCTTTTGATAATCCCCTTCAAATTACATTATTTTATGGTGTGTCGGGGTATAATATTTTTCTTGGACATCCCTGCCTCACTAATACCCGATTTCAATAACATTGATTCCATTTTATGTGTTGTTGTTGTGTTACCATAACGACCACATTTATTTGTAGTTGTTACAACAAATTAAGCATAGCTCTATGTGTGTGTGTGTGTGTATGTCAGGCTGCCCGCCATTCGGCCAAAGCATTTATTTGCCTTGGCTATTAGGATGATGACGATGCCTGTCATTTTTTTGTTGATTATTATTATTTTATTATTGCGAGCACTCTGTATCAACTCAATAATATTTGCGTACACATTTTAATAACATTTACTTGTGTTAAAATCACTATTTAAATAAAAATGAATGGCAACAACATTCTAAGGCCAGTGAAAGCCACACAAAAATTGGAAAATGGCGAAAAAATGCCTAGTCAAATAATTGCAATAATGTCATATCAATATTGACAGTTTGGATTTATGGTGATGGCGATGGACCCAAAAAAAAAAGAAAAAAATAAGCAATGAAATCAATGGACGATGAATATTTTATTTAATTGAATTGGTGCACCATTTACATAAAATCGAAGAAAATATATATGGGAGCTATATCTAAATCTGGGCCGATTTTCAGGAAACTTAACACACCTCATTCTAGACTTAATTCAGTACGCTGTGCCGAATTTCGTGCAGATCGGAAGATAAATAGGGACTTTGGTTTACCATTTACATTAAATCGGACGAAACTATATACGGGAGCTATATCTAAATCTGGACCGATTGGCAGACCTCATTCTAGGCTCAACTCAGTACGTTATGCCAAATTTCGTGCAAATCGAAATATATATAGGAACTTTGGTGCACCATTTACATTAAATCGGACGAAAATATATATGGGAGCTATATCTAAATCTGAACCGATTTTCACGAAACTTGGCAGACATCATTCTCGGCCCAATTCTGTACGTTAAGCCTAATTTCGTGCAAATCGAAAGATATATAGAAACTTGGCACGTTATGCCAAATTTCGTGCAAATCGACAGATATATAGGGACTTTGGTGCACCATTCACATTAAATCGGACGAAACTATATACGGGAGCTATATCTACATCTGAACCGATTTTCACGAAGCTTAACACAGATCATTCTGGACCCAATTCAGTACACTGTGCCAAATTTCGTGCAAATCGAAGGGTATAAAGGGGCTTTCGTGTTCCATTTACATAAAATCGAACGCACATATATATGGGAGCTATATCTAAATCTGAACCGATTTTCGATTAGCACACATCATTCTAGGCTCAATTCAGTACGTTATGCCAAATTTCGTGCAAATCGAAAGATATATAGGGACATTGGCACACTATTTGCATTAAATCGGACGAAAATGTATATGGGAGCTATATCTAAATCTGATCCATTTTCAATAGGGTTCGTCCTTGGGCCAAATAAATGATCTGTGCCAAATTTCATCCAATTCGGATTATAAATGCGACCTGTACTTTGTTTACAATTTAATACCAACAGACGGACGGACATGCATAAATCGACTCAGAAAGTGATTCTATGCATATTCTCAAAAGGAACTATGGATCTGTCTCGTTTCCTTTTGTCTGTTACAAACATATGCACAAAGATATAATACCCTGTACCACAGTGTGGTGAAGGGTATAAAAATCCACGCCTTATGTAGGCCGGTCTCTAGAAAAAAAGATTTAAACCAGTGAGCGGAGCAGGATAGTCGGACGGGACCGACCATACGATACCCTACACAACTACCACCGAACTCAAATTTTCTGTGGATGTTTATTCCGAGCCTGGGCGATATTTCGTGATATTTGCACCCTCTTGCCCGATTAGAGGTAAACAGCACCTCTTCATCACACTGACATATTTTCCGAATATTTCGAGTCTTCAGTACAGCTATTGTCCAGATTCCCTTCACCGTGGGTTGTGTTGTGATGTTCGGCTTTCATTTGTGGTCTATAGATCGACTCGAAAAAAACACAAAAAATTAAATCTTCGGTCCACTTCATTCCAAAATTATTATCTGATCATCAACGAAAATTATAGTCGTTGTCCTTGGCCATACCTTGATCATCATGGAACATTTCAAAGCGATCAGCGCTATATTTCCGCCCTCCAGTATCGTAATGGGTTATTAAATAATTTACGATTACGGAGATACCTGTAAATATTTGGGTGTAACTCCCACATCCGAACACATACAACAATATAATTGGTACTAATTTAAAGGTCAACCACTTCTCTTGGATATAATATCAACTTCTCGGGTCTATGTCCTTCAGGGACAAATATATACGCTATAGAATACAAATTTTGTAATTTTTCACACAAAAGTCAGGGTCAATTTGACCTCCTATATATTGACCGATCTTTATCAAAACAGGCATGTTTATTCTTTGGCCCGATCCCCTTCTCCATGCAAAATTTCAGGATGTTCGAGCCATTATTGCGGCCTCTGGAGCGACCAGAAAAACCGACAAAAATTTAGTTTTTGGTCCATTTCATCCCCTAAATATTAACCGATCTTTCCCAAAAACAAGAGGATTCTTCATTGGCCAGAACCCATCCTACATGCAAAATTTCGTAAAGATTGGTTCATAACTGTGGCCTGTATCGTGGCCTAGATCGACTCAGCTAGTCGAGATATGACGATCGGTATACTAAAAGGTGGGTCTAGGACCAATATTTCGCGGCGTTACAAACTTTTGGAGCTGCACAAAGCTATAATACCCTGACAACATAGTTGTGTAGGGTATAAAAATCCACGCCTAATGTAGGTCGATCTCTAGAAAAATGATTTAAAAAATCCACGCCTTATATAGGTCGGTCCTAGAAAAATTGTTTAAAAATTCGCTCCTTATGTAGATCTTGAAAAATTATTTAAAAATTCAAATCTCCTTTGTAGACAATTACATTTCTTCACAAAAAATACAATTCATTTAATTTGCCATATACGACAAAACTATGTTAACTTATCCGATAAATTATAATTACACATATGTACAAGCGTACATATTAACCAGAATATAAGTTCCAAAATTATCATAGATCTAATAAGCGCTGTTCAGTGGCAATTAAAACTTAATGCATATTACTTATTATTAATGATGCTATTGTTGTTGTTACTGGTAGTTTAAACCGCAACTCCCTAAGCTATTACCACGCACACATACACATAAACACACACACATACCAGCTAAGGCAACTTAACATGATTATGTCTCAACACACGAGCACACACACATTCATATGCTACAGTCTTGCCCTTATCTTGATTTCAATATAAATCCAATGAAAGCATATTTACATGGTCTCATTTGTGACTGAGTATGTTTGGTTGTGCTGGTGTACATGTGTATGTTTGCTTGGAGAAACACCTTGAATAGCGTAGAAATAATATTGAACCTACTTCCCCACGCCGTAGCAACGTTTACCCATGCAAAACACCTTAACACGCGTAACTCATTAAGTGTTCACTATTATCATCATTGTCATCTTCATTACTAATACAGAGACAGAGAGACACACACAAGGAAGCGATGCCAGCCATTGTCATCATTTTCACATTCAGAGAGTGTGGTCGTAACATACATACAAACACATACTACACACTACTTGGTTGGATAACAAAAATAAAAAGATGGGGGAAAAGAGAGATTTTAAAAAATCCAAGCCTTATGTAGGTCATTGAAAGGTCATGGCGTGGATTTTTTTAAAAAAGTTTTTTTAGAAATATTTTTTAGGGCGTGAATTTAAAAAAAAATGGTTCGTGTTTTTTTTTTTAAATAATTTTTCAGGGCGTGGATTTTTATACCGTACACAACTATGTTGTCGGGGTATTATAGTTTTGTGCAGCCCCAAGAGTGTGTAACGCCGCGTAATATTGGTCCTAGACCCATCTTTAAGTATACCGATCGTCATATCTCGACTACCTGAGTCGATCTAGACATGCGTGTGCGTCTGCCGTCCGTCCATCTGTACATTATAATTTGTAAACACGATACAGGCCCCAGTTATGGACCAAATTTTGCATGTAGAATGGGTTCTGGCCAATGAAGATCCCTATTGTTTTTTGTAGAGATCGGTTAATATTTTGAGGATGAAATGGACCAAAAACTTTATTTGTGTCTTATTTTCTGGTCGCTCCAGAAGCCGCAATTATGGCCCAAACATCGAGAATTTTTACACGGAGAAGGGGATCGGGCCATGGAATAAGCGTGCGTTTTTTGATAAGGATCGGTTAATATTTAGCGGGTGAAATGGACTCTATCTTTTGTGTGAAAAATGACAAAATTTGTACCCTGAAGGACATGGAGACGAGAAGTTGATATCCAATAGGAGTCGTTGGCCTTTATATCGATACCAATTATATTGTCGTATGTACTCGGATGTGGGAGTTACACTTAAACATTTACAGGTGCTTACGTATTCAGATATTATTTAGTAACCCACTGCCACGCTAGAGGTCGAAAATATAGCGCTGATCGCTTTGAAATTTTTCATAAGGATCCAGGTATGGTCAAAGACCACGCCTGTAATTTTTGGTGATGATCAAGGGATGAAGTAGACCGAAAACTTAATATTATGTGTTTTTTTTTAATCGATCTATAGGTCAAAATCGAAAGCCGAACATCACAACTCTCTAGTCGGTCAAGTGGGTGCAACTACCACGAAATATTGGCCAAGCTCAGAATATAGAACAACAGAAAGTAAGATTTTCGTGGAAGTTGTGTAGGGTATCATATGGCCGGCCCCGTCCGACTATACTGCTCCGCTCACTAGTTTAAAAATAGTTTTTTTAGAAATATTTTTTTAAGGCGTAGAATTTTTTAAAAATAATTTTTAAGGCGTGAAGTTAAAAAAAACCAGTGAGCGGAGCAGTATAGTCGGACGGGGCCGACCATACGATACCCTACACAACTTCCATGAAAATCTAACTTTTTGTGGTTCTATATTCTGAGATTTGGCAATATTTCGCGAACTTTGCACACTTTTGACTGGCTAGAGGTCAGCAAATGTTACTAATAATCAGTACAGCCCCTCTAATTACTTGTCCAGATTCCCTTCGCCGTGGGTTGTGTTGTGATGTTCGGCTTTCGACTCGAAAAGTACAAATAATTAAATTTTCGGTCCACTTCATCCGAAAAGTTATTATCTGATCATCACCTAACATTTTAGGCGTTGTCCTTGACCATAACTGGAACCTCATGGAACATTTCAAAGCGGTCAGCGCTATAATTCCGCCCTCCAGTGTGGTAATAGGTTACTAAATAATATATGAATACGTAAGTACCTGTAAATATTTAAGTGTAACTCCCGCATCCATGTACCTACGACAACATAATTGGTATCAATTTAAAGGTCAACCACTCCTCTTGGATATACTATCAACTTCTCGGATCTATGTCCTTCAGTCGTAAATATATACGCTATATAATACAAATTTTGTAATTTTTCACACAAAAGTTAGGGTCCATTTGACCCGCTAAATATTAACCGATCTTTATCAAAACAGGCATGCTTATTCTTTGACCCGATCCCCTTCTCCATGCAAAAATTCGCGGTGTTTGGGCCATAATTGTGGCGTCTGGAGCGACCAGAAAATCAGACAAAAATTTAGTTTTTGGTCCATTTCATCCCCTAAATATTAACCGATCTTTTCCAAAAACAATAGGGGTCTTCATTGGCCAGAACCCATCCTACATGCAAAATTTTGTGAAGATTGGTCCATAACTGTGGCCTGTATCGTGTTTACAAATTATAATGGACAGACGGACGGACGGACACACATGTCTAGATCAACTCAGCTAGTCGAGATATGACGATCGGTATACTTAAAGGTGGGTCTAGGACCAATATTTCGCGGCGTTACAAACTTTTGGGGCTGCACAAAGCTATAATACCCTGACAACATAGTTGTTTAGGGTATAAAAATGGGGCGTGGATTTGTATACCCTTCACCACACTGTGATACAGGTAATTATGTCTTTGTGCATATGTTTGTAACAGGCAAAAATAATCGAGATAGACCCATGGTTCCTTTTGAGAATATGCATAGAATCATCATCCGTCTGTCCGTCCGTCTGTCCATGTTAAATCGTAAACAAAATACAGGTCGCATTTATTATCCGAATTGGATGAAATTCGGCATAGGTCACTTATTTGGCCCAAGGACGGACCCCATTGAAATTGAGAAAAATCGATTCAGATTTAGATATAGCTTCCATATATATTTAACCGATTTATATAACTTTCGATCCCTATATAACTTTCGATTTGCACGAAATTTGGCACAAGGTACCTTGGTAAGCCTAGAATGATGTGTGCTAAGTTTCGTGAAAATCTGTTAAGATTTAGATATGGCTCCCATATATATTTTTGTCCGATTTTATGTGAATGGTGCACCAAAGTCTTTATATATCTTTCGATTTACACGAAATTTGGCACAACGAACTGAATTAAGCCTTTAATGATGTGTGCTAAATTTTCGCCCGATTTAAGGTAAATGTTGCACCAAAGTCCCTATATATCATTCGATTTGAACGAAATTTGTCATAGGGTACTGAATTAAGTCTAGAATGATGTGTGCTGAGTTTCGTGAAAATCGGTTCAGATTTAGATCTAGCTCACATGTGTATTTTCGTCCGATTTAGGGTAAATGATGCACCAAAGTCCCTATATATCTTTCGATTTGCATGAAATTTCACAAAGCGTACTGAATTGAGTCTAGAATGATGTGTGTTAAGTTTCGTGCAAATAAGTTGAGATTTAGATATAGCTCCCATATATATTTTCGTCCGATTTAATGTAAATGGTGCACCAGAGACTCTATAAGTCTTTCGATTTGCACGAAATTTAGCATAACGTACTGAATTGAGCCTAGAATGATGTGTGTTAGTTTTGCGACAATCGGTTTTAGATAAAGCTCCCATATATGTTTTCGTTCGATTTAAGGTAAATGGTGTACAAAAGTCCCTACATATCTTTCGATTTGCACGAAATTTCACATAGCGAACAGAATTGAGTCTAGAATGATAAGTGGTGAGTTTCGGGAAAATCGGTACAGATTTCGATATACCTCCCACAAATGTATTTTCGTCCGATTTTATGTAAATGGTGCACCAAAGTCCCTATATATTTTTCGATTTGCACAAAATTTGACACAGCATACTGAATTGAGTCTAGAATGATGTGTGTTAAGTTTCGTGAAAAGTGGTTCAGATTTAGATATAGCTCCCATATATATTTTCGTCAGATTTAATGTAAATGGTGCACCAGAGACCCTATATATTCTTCGATCTGTACGAAATTTGACATAGGATACTGAATTAAGTCTAGAATGATGTGTGTTAAATTTCGTAAAAATCAGTTCAGATTTAGATATAGCTGCTATACATACTTCCGTCCGATTTTATGTAAATGGTGCACCAAAGTCCTTATATATCATTGCACGAAATTTGGTACAGCGTAATGAATTCGGTCTAGAATGATGTGTACTAAGTTTCGTGAAAATCTGTTCAGATTTAGATATAGCTCACATATATATCTTCGTCCGATTTAATGCAAATGGTGCACCAAAGTCCCTATATATTTTTCGGTATGCACGAAATTTGGCATAGGGTACTGAATTGAGTCTTGAATGATGTGTGCTAAGTTTCGTGAAAATCAGTTCAGATTTTTATCATCATTCAAGTTGAGACTTGAATGATGTTATTGGGTTTTGTTGAAATTGGTGCAGATGCAGTCATAGCTTCCATATGTGTTTCGAACGGGTGTCTGATTGAGATTAATTTTTTAACAGTGCGGCGTACCGAATATAAATGTTTTTTTATAAATTTGTCACATGTTACGCAGACAACTTTAAATCTGCCCGAATGAAATTAAATTTATCATAGGTTGCAGAAAGATATGCGTATGTTCCTTCGAAGGAACATTGACATACAATTGTAAGGAGACATATGTACAATATACCCAAAGTGGTGAAGGGTATCATATAGTCGGCCTAGTCCGATTTTACTACTTTCCTTTTTTGTGAAATTTTATGTCACCCCTTGTGTTTTTAGATTGCCCACTAGAATTTAAATGTCACGTTACCCTGTCACTTGCTGTTACCTTTAATGACACTGACTGAAACAATAATTAAACCAGGAATATTTAAATATAACACACAAAGTTCAAAGGTTAGCGGAATAATAAAGAAAAATAAAATTTATAATAGGAAACAACAAAAATAACAATAACCTATATATACTCGTATGCCACACATTTACTACAACCCCATAAATTGTGGCGAAAGTAACTAAAGTTTTTCTCCATCCCCCCAAAACTATGCAACATACGCTTGAACATTAAAAAAAACGAAACTCCCGAAACATAAATAAAGATAAGGTGAAAGTTTTCACTCACCCCACTCTCACTATCCCCCTCTTGTGTGATAGTTGTTCACCGGATGTGTTTACGTTTTGTTTATTTTAAGTTCAGGTAATTAATGAAAGTTTTTTTCCACTAAATCCCCTACCCTTGTTCCCTCATCTCCTTCCCTGTGTAACAAGGAACTTGAAATTTCCATAATGGCTTGTAGGTTTTTCACCTCAACGCCGTCTGATAAGATTTATGGCTGCATGGAACAACAACAATTCGGCAACCCAATAAAATTAACATATTTTTGTTAATAAACCATAAGTAGATGGAATGCGGAACTTTTGTTCGTTACTTAAAATTTATAACCTTTATCGTCAGGTTGTAATTTTTTTCTGCAGCTTTAGCTGTTGGTTGTTGTTTTGAAAATTTGTTAAGCCAAACATATGTTTGGCTTTTATTGTTTGCTTTAAGGCTAGAATATAAAATAGGATTTTTTTTTCAAAATTTTGCCTTTTGGCTGATTGACACCCATATGAAGGTGATAACGTAAATAAAGCTGGGCTAAAGGGAAATTATGAATGAGTTTCTTGACATGCTGATGAATCAGATTAATGAAATGAATTTCTCAAAGGTGGTACTCTAACTCAGAAATAATTAAAGAGGAATAAACCAAAGTAAACTGGAATGGCTCAGATTAAAAAAAAAAAATATTTTTAGACAGCTTAGCTATTTGTAGAGACCCACATATGGCGTGGATTTTTTAAAAAAAATATTTAAGCCTCAACATAAGGCGTGGATTTTTATAAAAAATATTTAAGCCTCCACATAAGGCGTGGATTTTTTAAAAAAATATTTAAGCCTCCACATAAGGCGTGGATTTTTTAAAAAAATATTTAAGCCTCCACATAAGGCGTGGATTTTTTAAAAAAATATTTAAGCCTCCACATAAGGCGTGGATTTTTTAAAAAAATATTTAAGCCTCCACATAAGGCGTGGATTTTTTAAAAAAATATTTAAGCCTCCACATAAGGCGTGGATTTTTTAAAAAAATATTTAAGGCGTGGATTTTTTAAAAAATATTTTTCTAGGACCTAATTAAATTTTTGAAATTTTTCTAGGACCCAATTTGATGAAGATGTTTGAAAAAAATATTTTTTAAGGGCCCAATTAGGTATGGATTTTTATACCCTACACAACTATGTTGCCAGGGTATTATAGCTTTGTGCAGCCCCAATAGTTTGTAACGCCGCGAAATATTGGTCCAAGACCCACCTTTAAATATACCGATCGTCATATCTCGACTAGCTTAGTCGATCTAGACATGTGTGTACATGCCACAGTTATGGACCAATCTTCACGAAATTTTGCATGTAGGATGGGTTCTGGTCAAAGAAGACCCCTATTGTTTTTGGTAAATATCGGCATATGCCAGCAACTTCATTAGCAAATGTAGGAAATATTTAAAAATGTATTATACGTATTATATATGTATTTTATTTTTGGAGAAAACTCCACATGTCAGAAAAAACAATCCACATATTAATATCGATCATAAATTAAATTTGAGTACCATTTAGTACCAAATTTCGTGATTCGAGCTCTAAAGGTTCACTCAAATCAAAATTTTAAAAATTTCAGGATTCCAATTCTATTAATTCACGCACAGTTGAAATTGTACCTAATTTAGTAGTAGAATTTTCAAAACTTCTACTTAACCCAAATCTACACCCCGATAACGATTCTAAATCCAAGTTTCAGGATTCCAACTCCATAGGTTGACCCACAATTCAAATTGTACCAAAACCTCTTACTTACCCCAAACCAACACCACCACAGTGATCCAAAATATACGTTTCAGGATTCAAACTCTATCGGTTCACCCACAATACAAATTGTACAAAATTTAGTACACGGTAGTACGAATTTCAAAAACTTCCAACTTAACCCAAACTTACACCCCCATAGTGATCCTAAATCAAAATTTCAGGATTCTAACTCTATCGGTTCACCTACGATTAAAATTGTACAAAATTTAGTACACAGTAGTACGAATTTCCAAAACTTCCGACATACCCCAATTAAACACCTGCACAGTGATCCTAAATCAAAATTTCAGTATTCCAACTCTATCGGTTCACCTACAATTAAAATTGTACCAAATTTAGTACACAGTAGTACCAATTTCCAAAACTTCCTATATACCCTAATCCTACACCTTCACAGTGATCCTAAATCAAAATTACATGATTTCAACTGTATCGCTTCATCCACAATTTAAATTGTACCAAATTTAGTACACATTAGTACAAATTTCTAAAACTTCCTACATATTTCAATCTTACACCTCAACAAATTTCATTATTCTAGCTCTATTGGTTCAGCTAAAATTTAAATTGTACCAAATTTAGTACCATTTAGTACCCATAAGTATTAATTTGTTAAACTGAATCCTGAACCTAATCCTACATCCCTACAATGGTCTTAACTCCAAATTTCATTGTTCCAGCTATATCGGTTCACCCAAATCCAAATTGTACCAATTATAGTACGATTTAGTACTTTTCGTACACATAAGTAAAACAATTCCAAAACTACGTACATATCCCAATCCTACACTCCGACGGTAATGTTACTTTCAATTTTCAGGATTCCAGCTCGATTTGTACCTCCAAATCAGATTTGTACCAAATATAGTACTTTTTGTACACATGAGTACACGATTTCCCAACTCTCCTCATATCGAGCCTACTTCTCAACCTTAATTTGCATTCCAAATTTCAAGTATTTAGCTCAATCCATTCACATGCTACGAAATTGTACCAAATTTAGTACATTTCAGTACTTTTCGGATACTTGTAGTTCGAATTTCCAAAAAACTTCGTTGCATCTATTCTACACTCCATCAGTGGCCCTCAATCCAAATTTCAGAGTTCTAGCTCTACTGGTTCGCCAAATACAAATAATAACATATTTAGTACTTTTCGTACCCTTCTAGTACGAATTTCCAAAAACCCAGCCTTATCTGTCACCTTTGGACCAAGAGTGACCCTCACCCAAAATTTCAAGATTCTAGCTTCAGCCGTATTGCCCAGGCTCCGTAGAAAGTTAGAGTTCCATGGTAGTTGTGAAGCAGTATAGTCGGTCGACCCCGTCCGACTATACTGCTTCGCTCACTGGATTTAAAATATTTTTTTAAGAACCCAATTAGGTGTAGATTTTTTTATAATATTTTAAGCATCAACATAAGCAAGGATTTTTTAAAGAATTTTTATTTTAGAGACCACAAGAGGTGGAGACTTTTCTCAAGTTTTTTCCAAGGACCTAGTTAAAAAATTCAATA